>NC_071123.1:17532500-17657500 GCF_024256425.1 Clarias gariepinus | reverse complement strand
TATACGTCAGTACAGTGCAGGTCTCAGTATTAATTAGGAGAGTGAGGTAACAAGATGTTTAAACTAAGCTTAAAAGCTGTTGAGATGTTTTTTCCTTTAAAACTAAGGATTAGAGCATGTATTAATATATTGTTATGTTATGTTATATTAGTAAAGTATGAATTCGTTAAGTATTTATATAATGCTTATTTGTGAAATTTATGGTAAAACGAAAACGAATGTCTCAAAACAAAAAGATGTTTGGCAAAATTATAATACCCAATAGTCCTCAGATGAGGCTCTTACAAGGATATATATAGAACAGTGTATTTGGGAGGAAAATGCAATGACCTCATATGTGGACTTTCAGTTCTCAAGAGGTTAAAGTGAAGTGGTAGGACAGGAAGTTGTGGCTTTGTTATTAATAGAGAAACAAATGCAAATAGTACAGATATCCACCTTAGATTTCACCGCTGTGCAATGTGTGTAGGTTTTTTTTTTCTGGTTGCTCATTAACTGTGGTCCACCGTGTCACTGGGTTTTCTTAATGGCCACAACATACTGTATATATGTTTTCCTGCTGTGTTCACTTTTGTATTTTAAGGCAGTTGCATGTTAGGCTTTGTAAAATGTAAGGCAAAATAAAATAAAAAATTTGTACACACTTCAGGAAAAGAAAAACTTATAAATATAAATATTTTAATACTACATTTATTTATATTAACATTAAATTTAATATTGAAATAGGAAGACTGGACCTAAAATGTAATGCTTCCGAGTTCCAGGACAAATTGTATATCACTACAGTAAAAAAACATCTGCATTAGTCAAATTTGAACACCAAGTCACAACCAACACAGATAAATCATCTACTGAACCTTGATTCACAAAAAAGCTCTTGAGACGAATCAACAATGAGTTTAGAACAACTAACAAACTGTTTTATTTCTTTTTATACCAGGAATTTGCCAAAAAGTTAAATTTTTTAAATGCATTACATAATGTAATATTGTATTCTTTATCTTGTATTTTTTATCTATTCTTGTAATATTACATTTTAAAAGCATATTCAAATATAAGGTTTTGGGGAAAAATAATCAGCAATGGAGTGATGTGATGCGATCCAGTGTAACATAAAGTCAATTCATTTAATCTAACAGCCATTCCTGAAATCTTTTGTTCTCTTGCAAAACATTTTTTTTTAATGTTTCAATTCACTTTTATTATATTTGACTGTCAGTTGCTGGACATGCACTGTGAATATTTTTCTTTTAAATAAAATGCTTAAACAGTTATGGATCTTATCTTACTAAAATCTTTAACTTGGACAGTTAAACACTCTGTTGTAGTTAAGCCAATCGCCCAACCATGAAACCAATGAAAGCTTAAGGGTTTTAGATTTATTCTTTCCTTTTAGAGTCAAATCATTACGTTGGCTGTTCCATTGCCTGGCAATACGAGACACACAAATACAGCGATTTGGAATCTCGTGCCATTAAATGACATTAAAATGCTGCTAGCGGAGGCTTTTTCCACGCAAACTGTTTTGACATCTCGACATTTGTTTGCTCCCCCCTACTCGAAGCGAGACAGTAAAGCAAACACGCCAATGGAGACACCAGGACTCTCAGACCCTGAAAAAAAGAAAGTCCAGCCCACGCTATAACAAACAGCCACAAACAAAAGGCAACCACAGACCTCTGTGTTTAGGCCTCTCTCTCTCACACACACACACACACACACACACACACACACATTCTCAAGTACTTCATGGAGCCTGAAGCGCACAGCACATTCGAGGACACTGAAAAGGTCGGGCCAGAGCGCTACACAACTACACAACAGCGGGTGCATTTGCAGTGTTTAATCAGCATTTTAGTGCTAATTGTTCATCTCAATTGTCTCTGCCTTTGCTGGAAAAAGCGAATCTCTCTTGAAAGCATGGCCAAAGAGAGAAAGGGGCGGTAATATTGTACGAATGTTTGATTTGCGGCTGTTCTTCCTCTCTCTCCCGTACGCCCTCCTTTGTACGCAGGGACCGGCACGCATTGTCGGCTGGCACGATAAGTCCGAGAGTCAAAGCCTGTTGTGACACTCCACCTGTGCTGACACTGCCTTTCATTCATCAGAAATAATACACAAAGGACGAGCAAAAGCAGATGCACAAGCCTCTTTCCAATGGCCAAGCGGCTTTCATCCACCCTCCTGCTAAATAAAGTGCCATGTTTATGGTTCAAGTGTGAGCTATTTTGGATTTTCTTTCTTTCTGGGTACAAAGGAAGTGGTAGTTGGTTGGCATGGGTGTGGACAATAATACAATCAATACATACAACCTAACAACAAATAATACGAAGAGCACATTATTAATTTATTCTGCCTGGGAATATAAAGTGTATCATACTAAAAAATCATCATAATATGGTAATTATTAAACTCAATATCATAGTTGCCAGTTTATTGAATGTTTATCCTACACAATCATCCACCATGCCATTTTGCAAGATATTTCCACCATGTTGGAAAACAGGTGTGATGCTGTAGAAAAATGATCAGCAACAGAATGGTGTGATGTGTCCTAAGAATTACTGTTACTAAACCACAGGTGCATATTGTCCCAAAACAACTCATGTATAATAATAATATACACACTTCAGGATAAATAAAACTTGTATAAATATTTTAATAATAAAAGTATTGCTATAGATAATATGTTGCTATATATATAAATATATACATATATTAGACATATTTTTACATATATATATATATATATATATATATATATATATATATATATATATATATATTTTATTGTCATATCATATTAATGAATAATGTATATTATATTAATAAAATAAAATAATTATATTATTATATTATTTTATGATATTTTATACATATCTATACAATAAATCATATTTTATTACTTGTACATAGTGTCAATTTTACAGCAAAGTGATAAAGTTTAATAAAGTTCTCTATATTTTTTAGATTTGTAGATTTTAGGTCATGCATGGTCATACAAGCATATATACTGTATACTATATACTGTGACAGAAAATATTTTACCAAATATTTTATTTAAGTTCTGATTTAAGATTAATCATGTTTATTTAGGTATGTTAATTAAGCAATTCATTAAAAAAACAATCAGTGATTAAACTTTTTTATGTGTCTATATGGAGTCCCCATTGCACAAGTTTCAATTATTTTATTACTGTTACTATAGAAACAAGAATGTATTACAACAAGTTCTAAATATGAAAGATAAACTAAATCCCAGCTAAACAGAATTTAAAATAATCCAACCATTTTAATATTGAATACCTGTACAATCATCTATCTTATATCATTTAATCATAAATAACTAAACCCGTATTAAGCTTTCACACACTCAGTTTACAGTCAAATCAAGCTTCCCTCAGCTTCACAAATAATTTGAGTTTTGTGGCTTCTCCTTTTTCTTCTCTCAGCTTGGGCATGCGCCAGCAACGCCACCTCAACACGATTCAGCGACTTTTCAACACACAGGTGGTCTCCTTCATCTTCAGAGGCACTGTGGTTTTGTGTGTTTTACCACATTAGTCCTGCACTACTGCTCCTGTTTAGACAGTGAGAGGCCACCCTGAAAGCCACGACCTATTCACTGGAGACTTTTCACATGTGTTATTGGAAGTATGCATTCGAGGCATCACTTCCTTATTAATGTGATGATTGGACTATTTCAGATCAGATCACCAGAGGCTTCAGCCCCAGTTTCATTAGCATAGCACGTCTTTATTTCAGGTTGTATGTTGTGATAAGAGGATACACAAATTCAATACGTTCATAACTCAATTTGTATGAAACTAATTACAAAGTTACAAAAAGTTCAAAATTGGCCACAGTGCTATGACGTCCCTTTCTATATAGGGTAGCTTGTCATTTGTCTTTATATGACAATATAGTAATAATGTAGGAGATGGGGGGATAGGGTCCAACCCCATGCCATTCGGCACATTGGGCGATGGATACTCCACAGTCTGTTGCTTCTGTGGCAGTTACTTATGGAGTCGGGTTGTATCCCCAATGGTATCAGAGCACTTGGGGGTGAAGGACCTTGCTCAAGGGTCCACCATTGGACAACAGTGGCCATATGAAATCCCTTTTGTTCTATCCATCCATCTAGGAACCTCAGTAGTCCAACAAGGGACTAAGGAGGGTAATGGTGACCATTGTATTTATTCCCATTTTCCAAAACCTGGAGGTGCAGTCGACAGTGTTTACCATTACACAACTTGTTAGTAAAATTGGACAAAATAAGACTTAAATGTTTTAAGGAGCATGAAGCCTAAACTTTTAAGCAATAGTAAAAGGTAGATAGCCCCTGTTGCAAAGAGATGGGATGACACCCATCATGCATAGTCAACTGACACCCTGGATTTACTAAATGAGCAGGTAACATCTATGGAGTTTTTCTTTCCTGATTTTTATGCTGTAAAAAATATTCAACTCAGTTAAATGAAATTTAGAATGTATGACTTTTTTGCCAGACAATGTTTTATCAAAGTACTTTTCTTTCAGAATTATTTTTTAAGTTTATCTTACAAGAAAAGCATTGAGAAACAGTTCTTAATCTCAGCTTGGTATACGGTTTATGTGTGTTATAAGACAACTTATGTGAACACTCTGCACCGTTTTCTTGTTAGGGAACCTAATCTTGCCCTTCCAGCTCTGTGGTGGCTCCAGAGCCATTAAAGAGGGTTAAAGAGCCTCGACTACAATGCAGTGAGTTGAGATTGGAGGTTGGGTGGATGAAGGGGTGTTGAGGGGGTGACTATGGAGCCATGGCCATGAGTTAAACCAGGGTGACACCAACCCAAACAAATGGAGACTGAAGCTGCTGAGCAATGCTTGGCCCCCCTCATTTACACAAAAGCCTCAGAACAAAACATAAAAAACTAAATGTTAAATAGAATATTTAAAATTAAAAATAGCTTCTTTACCTCTACATTTTAGTAAAATATAATAATAATAATAATAATAATAATAATAATAATAATAATAATAATAATAAACACATTTCAAACTAGCCAACTGAATGATGCAAAATAAAAAAATAAAATATTTTAAAGCCAGATGCTGACAAATTATTTAAAAAAGGGGGAAAAATTGATATTTTCGTGTGATAATTGTTTGCATTTTTTCAATACATTTTCCAGCACAATGTGGTTCTTGTTTTGACACTCACTCTGGCTGGACTCCACACTTTGTTAGTGTTGCTAGAGTCACATCACAAAACAATAAAAACTTAATTTGTTTTGGCTTGGATGTCTACTTTACTGAAGTGGCTAAACTAACCCACTTACAGTATCCTCTTTCAGTAACATGCAGTATGTTTGCCTTCAATTAAGGCTCAGCTTTGTATCACACATACATCCGGTATGTACAAAAATCGTGTGAATACGTGTATGCGATTAATCTATTTATAAATTTAAGTCTGAAAAAAACTATTTTGATTAGATTATATAATTTTTATCACTACTAGCATCATAATTTCCAAAAACATTGCATTTCCTTTAAAGGTGAACAAATATGCAAAATTCACTTTTCAGTCATTTTAAGATTTTAGATGACTCTCATGAGGGAAACATAAGGGGAAACATTTTTCCATTCTTTTATTTTTTTTTAAAAGTAAGATTATCTCCGTAATCTGACCTCATATGAGGAAAACCCACCCCAGGTTGTTGTTCATCTATGCGGCTCGACAGCAGCTCATTTACATAAACATTAAAATGGCATATTTGGAGTTGGAACAGAAACAGAAACAAAAGTATTTATTAACTACTAAGATATACTTTAGGGAGCTCAGAATTCTTTTATCTTTAACTTGTTAATGTAATAGTATAATAGGAGGCCTTTAAAATGAGCCATATACCAGAGATGCATAGTTGCACTCTATTATAATGTAATAAACATGATCAATACAGTAAATGTTGCAGTTTGTTTTTCAAATAATGTGACTTTTTTTAATAGTGTGCACAAAAAAATATTAGTGCCTGAACAGTGGTATAGTGGCTAGTATTCTCGACATGCACCTCCAGGGTCTGGGTTTAATTCCCGTGTATAGAGTTTGCAGGTTCTCCCTATGCCTGGTGGGTTTCCTCCGGGTGCTCATGTTTCCTCCCACAGTTCAAAGAAATGCAGATTTATGTATCTGACGTTTGCAAATTGCCTCTAGTGTGTAAACAGTGTGACTGTATGCAATGATGCAGGGGGCCTGGAGCCTAGTGCCCTGAGTTTCCTGGAATAGGCTCCAGGCCCCCTGCGACCCTATAAAGGACAAAGAGTATGAAGAATGGTAGAGAGCAAACACAAAAGTCTCTCTTGCATTTAACTCAAGAAGGACCCTTAAAACATAAAAATGTGTGACGGATGATTGCCATTGTCCCCCCAGCTCACATGACCCACAGTGTCCCTATCCAGAGCATCTTTAAAGCCCTGAGCTTTGACATTTCACTTTGTATTTTTGGATCAAATTTGCCAGCTGTGGAGTAAATAAATCAAAAGGTTGCAGTAAATGCCCAGACATTCCTGGATAAATTCCAAACACCTTCCCAGAATTAACAAACATGACCTGTTGGAATAAGTGAAGGTCAGCTGCTAAGCAGATGCATTCAAACTGATGATGCTTATACTGGCATGGAAATATGCCAGGTGAGCACAGACAGATTTGTCAGGGTGGCGTCCTTGAAAGCCAAGCATCATGCTCAATCAGTGGCGTCACACCATGTGGTTTTAGAACTGACAGGTGAACTCTTCAGAGCTATTCGGCCTGAAAGGTTGGGATCCTTGACAGACATTCCTGTAATAGATAAAAGCATGAAGCTGCTTACATTAACTTGAGTACAGTATTACTGTATAGAAATATATCAATATTCAAATTACACAATAATAACACAATGTTGTTGTTGGTCTTTCGGCTGCTTCTGTTGAGGGGTTGCCATAGCGGACCATCGAATCCGCACAGCAGCTTGGCACAGATTTGATCCTGGATGCCCTTCCTGACTTCCATTTTATCCAGCCCTGTATCCATGGGTTTGAGCATTGAGTGGGAATTGACTAAATCGGTAAAATCGAGAATTAGGAAATTGCCTAAATCTGCCTAAATTGCCTAAATGTAAATGTATTTGAACCTGGGCTTTTCTCATGGCTGGCGAGAAACATACCACTGAGCCATCAATGACCTACACTATAGAATACATGTATTTTAATATAAAAGTAATATCCTTTTTTTAAACGTGATTTTTTTTCCCCCCTCAATTTCTTTTTATTTAGTTTCCGAAAAAATTTTTAGATGATTGTTTTTTTTTATATGAAAAATGCTTGGTTAATCTGTTTCCAATAATTTATATTTTCACGTTAGTTCTTCACATGTAGTGCATGTGGATTTATTTGTACATGTATATACTTATTTGTCACAATATTAATTTTTTTATCACATACTAAATTTCACTTAGTTTCATGTTTCAGATGTAATCACATCATGTTTAGTTAAAACTCAGGTGATAGCCTGCTGAAACCTACCTTCATCTTAATTGCATGAAAAAAAAAACAGTTTTCTACAAAGGACGACATTACAGAATGTGTTAATCATCGTGGCAATCAAAGACTTAATGTCGTTGCACTCTAATGCTTTTAGAGGAAGCATGCCCGAAGACTTGAACTGGCACTGAAGAGCGAGTCCTGACACGTTAAGAGGAGTTGACAGCTGGCATATGAAGCACTGCATCATTACACACACTCCACTAGATCCATGCTATTATCACTTCCCATCCGCCTCAAAAAAATGGCCACGCCGCCCAGGGTGTGAGTTGCAAATAAATCTCGACGTCTGTCAGAGCCCTGGATGTGCAGCGAGGTGGAAATGCAGTCCAAGAGCCATCCATTGAAGGCCAACACTTCCCTGTCTCTTGTGGTACCACAGGCTTTGCTGAAGTTGGTGTTGGAGATGCCGTCACTGAACAGAAAAGGCCAGCAGCCTTGGGGAACGTGTCGTTCAGATCTTATCCAAAAGCGCCACCCGATATAGTTCGACAGCTTACATATGTGCAAATGGCAATCCTGCCCACTGGCAAGGATCCCTCAAATGTGATATGTATGTGAGAGCATGAGCTAAGAGGGGGGGAGGAGAAATGTCAGTAGACAGACATTCTACCTGTACCTGCTATCAGGATGAAGGCTCGGCCCAAGGACATGAATTTCAATCAAATGGGTGTTCGTCAAGTTGACCATAATGTGTGTGTATATGGACTGAAAAAGTTTAGTTAATGAGGTTTCATGAGCAGAGGTTGGTAACAGTAGTGACATCTCCACAATAATCCAAGCACTAAAATAAATAGATTTAAGCAAAGTGCTTTAGCTTATCAAAAGACAAACTGCGATTTTTTTCTGTCTTTTTTATGTTTCCCGTTGGGTGACAGACTAAGCACCACTCTTAAACAAAGTTTTTCCACCAGATTTTGGAGTGTGTCGATTTCTTCTGTTCAGTCACAAGAGGGTTAGTGATGTTGGGTGAGCAGGCATGTGTTGCAGTTGACATTTCCAATCAAGTTTAATGAGGCTGAGGTTGAGGTTGAGATGCATTCAAAGCTTAAATTCCAACTAGGGGAAATTGTACAAACAGCATTATTTTTGGAAACAGTTTGAGGTAGGCCTACATATAGATGTCCGTAAAATTCTAGCCATATTTTGTCATTCATCAATAATGGGAAAATTCTTATGTTAAAAAAAAAATCCCTGGGTATGAGAAGAGAAAAAATGGGATATACCAGTATTGGGAAATAATCAATCTTATTATTTGATATGTCATCATCTCATCGTCTATACCACTTAATCCTGTATACAGGGTCACAGTGGGCCTGGAGCCTATCCTAGAACAACTAGGGTATGAGGCGAGGTACAATCTGGACAGGGAACCAATCCATTGCTGGACACACACATACACACACTCATGCACACACTGTGGGCAATTTGGGAAAAACAGTTAGCCTAATCTGCATGTCTTTGAACTCTGTTAGGAAAACCGCAGAACCCGGAGGAAACCCACCAGGGGGAAGAAACAAACTCCATGCACACAGACCCAAGGCGGTAATCAAACTTGGAACCTGGAGGTGCGAGGCCATAGTGCTAACCACTTTTAGTCTATTATTTATTATTTGTTTATTAGAACCGTTAGGGGTTGAGGAGAAATGTCAGAATAAGTGTGATTTGTAAATTTCCTATTTCTTTTGCATTTCTATTGGTTTGCCCAGGAAATATTTGTAATGCTTTAACAATATACAGTCAGTACTGTAAATTTACAATTTACAGTACCGACAACTTTTAACTTTGACATTATTTTTGTCAAGGCTTTAGTAAGTTTAAGATCTTAAAATCAGTCACAGAAAGTAGATGACTAAGAATGTTCCCTGGACAACTGCTCCTCAAATCAATTTCTGCACCTCATTGGTGTACTCTCTAGCAAGCATGAGTACAGTTTCCCAGAACACCTAACTAAAAAATAGATCAATCTTCTGATTAATATTTGTGTCTTGTTTCACCATGCAGAGATTGATCACAAGGTCTTTGGGGAACTTTAACATGAAAGTCACCTATGCGCTTTTGACTTTGTGATGGTTACCCACGCTCTGGGCATCATGGTGGAGGCCTTCTCCAATGGGGGTGAGTTGTCAAATGTAAATGTGATTCAGGTTGAGTGTCCTGGCCTAGATGCACTCATGTGGAAAAGCAGGGTGTTGCCCCTCAGGTTTTCCTGTCATGCCTAACAAAGCTTCTGTAAAGGAAAGAGACAGATGAACCTGTTCTTCTTACTTTGGCAAGTGGACAAGGAATTAAGAAATAAAGATATTTCACCTAAAATAACCATTCCCAATAAATGAGCTGTTTGGGCAGCTGTAGCTCAGTAGTTAAGGTATTGGACTACTGATTGTAAGGTCTCAGGTTCAAAGCCCACCACCACCACCACCAAGTTGCCAGTGTTGGCCCTTGAGCAAGGCCCTTAACCATCACCTGCTCAGATGTACAAAAAATAAATATAAGTCATCCTTAGTTTAAGACCATCTACAGTTGCTGTAAGTGTAAAGGGTACGTTGAAAGAAAAAAATATATTATTTGTACAGCACAATGACATTTTTTCACATGAAGCTGGGGCAGAGAGCAGGGTCAGCCAGGATAAACAGCGCCTGGAGCAGACAGGTTTAAGTGTCTTGCTTAGGGGCTCAACAGTGGCCATTTGGGGGTGGTGCGGCTTGAACCCCTACCTTCCGATCAGTAACCCAGTAACTCACAGCCTTAACCTTTTGATCCACCACTGCTAACCCACAGCCATAACCGTTTGATTCACCACTGCTAAGGTTTTCAGACAGTCAGTGTTCACACACCTGGCTCTAATCATCAGCTGTAACAGTTGGAACTTACTATACATTATGTTGGGTAACAGTAATTACCGTGTTACACCTGGGAAAAATAATGTTCATGTCAGCCTCTGAGTGAGTATTTGAGGCTTTATGACAATCCTCATTTTTTCAACTGAAACTTGAAGAGAAGCATTATGGAGGCCAGTATGAGCATGCCATCTGTCCAGGGAAATGAAATCAGGAAAATTCATTCCTACATTTCCCTTCCATTTTTTTCTTGTCACAGTCAAAGGCTGGGAAAGTCAGTCTAGACTTCTAGCCATGGCCATGGATTTCAGCTTTGTTCCTCAACCAACTGTAGAAAATAATCTCCTCGACAGGTTCAGGTCCAAGGGCTCAGTCTAGGAGGAAAGTGTCTGATACAGCTCTAATGGGAGCAAGTGATGTGCCAGAACCACCTCAATTTGAAAGATTAGTGTTTTACTATGACATTATCCATTATTGTTAAGCTTCCCAAACTAGACATTAACACATATTACCTATGTAGGACATTTCAACTTTCCACTCTAATAGCAGAGCATCCAGACGGGTATTAGGGATGAGATCTAGCCTCATCAGCCCACCCTCCACCCCAGGCTTTCATCATAAACCCTGCACATTTCCTTTCACTTCTTTAATGAGATCACAGACTTTTCCGCTCTTGTTGGAGGCCAACAGATCTCTGGAGACAAGTATTGATCTAAAAGGCGGTCGAGTCTGTGTCGAAAATTCCCTTCTGCCTTCGCTGCATGAGCTTTCCACTCTACTGAGCTGCAATCACAGTGCCATATTCACTGGTTCGGAAATGTGGCGAGGTCAAGTGCAAGTTCTTCTTACAGTCTGGGGAAAACTTCTCAAAACTGCGGTTTAGCGCTGGGTTTATGACACGTAGTAAAAGGGTTTTCAGTGGTTGCTTTACTGAAGCCTTCATTCAATATCAATTCATTAAAAAAAAAACTCTGCTCATGGCAACATATGTGCATAAAGAATCAGAATAATCAGGGATCTAACCTCACCTTTATCATGACGGAAAATATCCACTAATCCCTTTTCATTGTATTGCCGCATCACCTAGACACCTGAAACCATGAGGTACCCGAACACAAGGTAATTTTTTTTGTTGTTGTTTCGTACAGAGAGAGTGGCGGTTGGAAAGAAAGTGAATTATTGATCGCAAACATGGCAGGATGCAGTATTTATCAGTGTGGAGCTGGAGACCCAACATACAGAGATGCTGTAAGCGGATCTTTGGAGAAAGCGCAGCAGCTATTGTGCTCTGAGTGCCGGTGCTCTTGGGTGTGCGATACCTCGCCATATCTTATCGCCTCTCTAGTGAAAGCAATACGCCTACCATGATGTTGCCGACACTGGCTCATTCACGCTGGCTTAAAGGGGGTTCGAAACAGGGCCTGGGGAACGTTAGCATGGCGACGTTATAGAATCATCAACAGGGGAACATGTCAAGGACTGCTTCTGGTTTAAGTCAGGAAATACAGATAGATATTTTTTTTTGCATGTGGTTAAACTCAATGGAAACTAAAACACTTTGGAGAAAAACGTTTTGGTCTTGTCTTTCTTTTCAGGTTATTTGGTTACAATAATTTTATATATAATAAATACTCAAATTTAGACCTTTCAGGATAATTAATTTCATGTAAAATAGATCTTTGACGATTTAGGCTGATGATGATAAATTGATTCTAGCCTCTTATTTGCTCTTATTGAAATAGATTGAGATCTTCCGTCATCTTGGTGCTGCTGGGCAGTTTTTTGACACTTTTCAACACATCAAGTGTGACTGCAAATTCTTATCTTAGACTTCCAATCCATTTCATTAACTTGACCACTTCCGTGTGAAACCATGCTAACAAAGCTGGTATCACGAAAAGCTGCGATCACAAACCCCCGCCTAACAAACCAAAGTCTTGTATGCCTCCGTCTCCTTTCCCTGTCTTCTTTTCTCTTTACTCGATCAGAACTGAAAGCCTATATCTGCCGAAGCAAATGTTAAGCTATGGCGTGTGCTGTGGTACAATAGGCAGGGATCAAGCTGCCTTCTTAGCCTTCGTTTTCTTGGTGAAAAGGTGCGTCTCCAGTTACCGCCGCTCACTTCTTCTCAATCTTGTCGGCAATTAAATATTCCAACGTGTCATTAAGCGGAAGGCGACGTGAGCTGCCACTCAGTGTGGGTAAAGCAGTATGCCCGACGTGACAGGTAAACAGAGAAGCGAGAGCGAAAGGCAAAGCTAGGGTTACCGCGCTGCTCAAGTCATGACACTCACCGGCTATGTTTCCACCGGGAAGGGATCGATTTACTCGCGGCTGCCATATAAAATGGTCTGGTCCAAGTGCACTGCCCGCCTCCGTGATGGAATGATTACTTATTCATGGAAAGTTGGCAGAGGGAGGGTGGGTGATGTGAATGGGAGTCCTTGTTTTTCGGTGGGTTTGCAAGACACGGCTGACATAAGGGTATCTATTACGAGTTCTCAGAGTCTAACCCCCCCTTATTGCTAGAATTGCTGGAGATCGTCTCAGCTCTGGCTGGGAGTGACATATATCTGGAACGTACCACTCATGTTCACCGTGAGTTTCAATCACAAAACACACCAGATTGAACACAGCATTCTCCATGTGCACCCTGTTTATGGAGCATGGCACCTTGAACGGATTCCAGCAGGGGCATGTATGCTGGCTGACTTCATCAAGCTTTCTAAAGTCACCCCAGGTAGCCTGACACTTATCTGCTGGCCTTGAAGGACACAGTTGCTTTCTCTCTCTCTTCTGTTGCTCTGAACATTGCCACCCTGACACTAGAGAGTCCGCGCCATGTTTCAGGCGTGTGAAATCTCACACTACCTGTAGATCCGAGGGCACAGGGGGCTGGAGCTTTTACAGGCAACTGGATGAGAGGCTTTTTATCAACTCCTAATTCTAACTAGTATGAGACCTCACATAATTCACCTTAAAATAGACAACAAGACCATCTTTACCAAGGTTTAAAAAGAGTTCCTGAGCATCCTTTAAATTCCAAGTGTTGAGCTTGTGTTTAATTCCCTGACTGTTCAGTATTAATCAGCCAATCTGGCCTTACTATGTCTTCTTTCAGGGCGGTGCAGCACTAGCTGACCACTTTATTTAAGCTGGAATTGTGCATCAAAAGCCTCATTCAAGCACGTCCATCAGCATCTTTTGGATGACGGCTGAAATCCGAGACTCATCCACTATTCCACCTCTCCTTATCGCAGTATGGCGCCTTGTGCTCTCACTGTAACACTCCGCCGCTTGGCAGGAACGCGTAACCTAAGTCACCCTGGAGTCATTGTGCTGGTTGTAAGCAATATGTTTCACTGTGTGATGGCCGAGCACATTAACACAGATTCTTTTCACTCTCGCGCCCGTGATACCCTACCGGCGTTTGTGTTACAAGCCGCTTGATTTCCAGCAATTCAAAGCCGAAGTCTGGTGAAGGTGTGAGAGGGCTTCTTTGGCAGCACTGAGGCCAAGTGTAAGACTACTGCTTGAGCACTTGCTACCGTGCCCGTGAATCCAACCTGAATGCTAATCAGGAATTACGAATAAGGGCGCTTGGTACCACTGGGACTGGGCGAAACGGGTTCCTCTTTTATGTAAAACTCTGTGTAGGTAATGTGCCCCATGATACTTCCTAATTACTAATCTCATGTGCAGCCAAAACAAGCAAACAAGTAAGTATATACAGTATATAAGAGGAAGGCGCTATATATATATATATATATATATATATATATATATATATAGGGTGAATAGTGGTAAAGTGGGACACTTTCTGAAAATGGTTGTTAAATATGATGTGCCACACCCCGGAAGTGATGTCATAGCCACAGATTTATTTATTTTTATCACATACTTGCTAATGATGAACTCATTGTTGATTTTTAGTAATAAAAACATATCCATGCAAAGATATAAATTATTAAGCTTAACTGTCCCACTTTACCACTATTCACCCTAGTTATATAGCCCTATATATATATATATATATATATATATATATGTAGTTATATTATATATATAGTTGTATATATAGTTATATTATATAAGTTATATATAATTATTATATAGTTATATATATATTATATATAAGTTTGGGGTCACTTTCTAACTCCATGATGGTTCCTGATTTTTATTTCTTTCTACATTGTAAAGGAATGCTGAAGGCGTCCAAAAAATGCATTAATCTCCTTTGAACAGTTAATGGTGAGATGTGTCTGCTACTTCTGCTCTGTAAAGACTTCATAACGCCTCTAATCTGAGGTGCTGTTAATTGGTCATTTTTCGGGCTGATAACTCTAAATGAACTTCTCGTCTGCGGCAGAGGTAGGTTTTGGTCTCGCCCTCCTGGGACGGCCTTCATGAGAGCCAGTTTCATTATGGTGCTGGACGGATTTTGCAAATGCACTTGACAATACTGTTCTTGCAAGAACTATTACAGAGAGGCTGACCTCTGTGTCTTTAAATAACAACTGTTGTTTTTCTTGTTGTTATGTAATTACCTAATCCCATAGTTTTGAAATCCCCAGTATTGTTGTAGAATGTGGAAAATAAATCACTAAACAAACACAAAGAAATTTGCAAGTGTTCTAAAACTTTTGAACGGTAGTGTGTGTGTATATATATATATAATAGCCCCTTCTTAAAAAACAAGTAGATTAAAAAGATAAGTATTCAACCCCTTTAAACTTTTTCACATGTTTTAATGCTTTATATATAATATAATGTTCCTGCCATAGTCGTGCAAATGGGCTTGTTAACAGTTGTATCAGGTATGTTCTCACACTGCTCATGTGATATGTGACCTGTCATATGCAAATAAAAAGGCAGTTCCGGTCCAGTTTTTTTTTTCCCCCCTCCGTATAGTTTAATATAATTTACCGGTTATCATAAGCAAAAATAGCTGCGTCAACAGGTTATGGGCCAAGAAGAAAAGCTGGAAGCCGATCGAATAGATTATATTTCGACGGAGAAGAAAATTTTAAACTATATAGTGATGCTGACTTGGTGACAGGTCCAAATGACAGAAGGAGTACAACAGGGTATTGTTTTAGTCGTACTCAGAATGGTCCTCTGATCTTCTGGAAGTCAAAGGAACAGTCCACAGTTGCTTTATCTACATGTGATGCAGAGTATATGGCACTGGCTGTAACTACACAAGAAAGCATGTACCTTGTACAGTTGTTAAATAGTATTGAAAATGACGGTCTGTATATACCTGAACAAATCTTTGAGGATAACCAAAGTGCTATTGTTTTATCAGAGAACCCAGTATGTCATCAAAGATCTAAGCATGTGGATGTTCGATATAATTTTTTCAATCAGCAGTCACTATCCTGGAGGTACAGGGTGACAGTGCTGACCACTAAGCTAGCATGCCGTTAATGGTATTGCGATACATTAGATTTTGATATACTCATAAATTTGAGATCACTTTCTAACTCCATTGTCTTTCCTGATTTTTATTTCTTTCTACACTGTAAAACAATGCGAATGTCTGTTGTTGGTGTTGTTGTTGTTGTTGTTGTTGTTGTTGTAACATAATTACCTAATTCCATTTGTGTTATTTTATAGTTTTAAAATCCCCAGTATTGTTATAAAATGTAAAAAATAAATCACTAAACAAAAACAAAGAAATTAGCAAAAGTTATTCCAAATATTTGAGTGGTAATGTATATGATAATATTATGATAATAATATGATAATATTATTAATATTATATTAATATAATATACATCATACTATTTTTCTTTTTCCTAAGTGTGTATAAATTTTTCTTGGGCTGACTCGGTATAATTACAATTGCACATGGTTAATTGTTTGTCCAAGCTTTGCTGGAAGGAAGGGATATACAAAAATAAATAATATAATCATGATTAGATGATTATTGTTGTTATTATTTCTCAAAAACAGTGGTTATGGCCATGAGTTTATTGTTTTTCTTTTCCCCTAATTTAATATCGGAGATTTTTTCCCCATGCTGAATCTTTCAATTAAATTAGAGTCATTTTAATTGAAAACACAGTTTCTAAACTCTGCTGTTTGCCCCATTACATTACAACCATTATTAGGATGCACACACAAAAAAAAAGGACACCCAGGGGATTATGTTCAAATATATGCATCAAAGTTTGTTACATTTGTTACATATATGCATCAATATTTTTGTTACATTACTTTACATTACAAATAAAGTTTAGCTATTGATACCTTATTAATACTTTGTTGACTTTGCTTTAGCAGGTTTAAGAACAACTTGAATGCAATGAAAGGATATTTCTTAAAAGGTCTTCAAACAGTATGATGACATCTTTTTTAAGGTCTGAGTCGATCAGGACATGACTCTGCTGATGTTTTACGATTTTCTTTAAATAAAACTAGAATTTTGTTAATGGTTGAAAGGAGGATTACAAGATTTCTAGGTATTTTATCTATTAAAATCCATCCTCTAAATGACCAACATTTCAGACTTTGGGATTTTTATTTCTAATTATGCTTAAAGATGTGTCTATTTTTGTCTGAAAAGAATAAAATGATAGTAGTCATAATAAAGGTAACAAAGTTTGGTGTATATGCTTTAACATAAAAATATACGGGTGTGTTTTCTTCTTGCATGTTGTGTGTGTGTATATATTTATATATATATATATATATATATATATATATATATATATATATATAAACACCCTCATTTTCTTTATTGCATGCCCATAAATGGAATGAAGCACAGACATCTTTTGGTTTTAAAAGGCAACATTGATCCATGCATGACTTTTATGGACTTTGGTGACCCCTACAGGTTATTTATAGAACTTCGTGTATACTGTAAAATGTCTGTTCTTCTATGTTGTTGTTGTTATTACTGTTGGAACAGTATTATTAAAAAGAAATTCTATTTCTGAATTTAATATTTGTAATACTTCATCCATAGCGATCCAAAATATTCCTAAAAAATCTTTCAAATTTAAAGTCAAAGTGCTTTTTATCGGTCATTTCAGCCATATACAGTAAGGACCAGGAGCGCTGCTAGACATAAAGCTCTAGTGGCGTCCCCAATCCCCTCATTTAAATCACACATATTTTTATTTTTATTTATCAATATACATCTGTTGCACGTACAAACCGTGCTAATGAGTGCAAACCTCACCAGATCAGTTTCACAATCGATCCATGGATAAAGTCATAAACTCACACAAAGTCATAGTCACACTGTGTTTAATGTGAACATTATCTGAAGCTCTTACTCTGTATATGTATGGTTTGATGCATTGTTCCGCTGTCATGTGATCAGCATAAGTTAGCAAGTGTTTCTAATGAAGTGGGCAGCACGTGTTAATATATTCATTTAATCATCTTCTATACTGCTTATCCTGCCTGGACAGGGTCATAGGGGATAGGCTCCTATCCCCGAAGACAAGGCAACCCTGGACAGTACAGGGTGCACACATACTTTACATGCTACAGGAAATTAGAGAACACCAGTTAATCTAATTTTCATGTATTGGGATTGTGGGAGGAAACCACTCTTCCTTAACTAAATGGAATCTGATCACTTTTCTGAGCAATTTTATATAAGCTCATTCAAGCTTTTACATTTGCCAGACCTGCAAGAAAGTCAGATTAGCTAGCTAGCTTGATTTTTTTTTTCTAAATCATTTTTGTAATGTCCATCCACGAAAGTCAATAATACTTGAGTCGAAATAAGAAATGTATTATTATTTTTTTGTTCGAGTCCCATCGTCGTATCCCGCTTAATATTTCTTGTTTTGGGGCTACGATCATGCGCATGCACTTATAACAATGAGTGCCTTTTTAATTATTATTATTTATATTTTTTATTAAATTGCTTTTACATTGTTGGTTAGAAAATTATTATCAATCTAAATAAAACAAGTGTTGAATAGAAGCTCGTTAAAACTCGAACTTGAGATTTTACTGGAGCACATCAGATAAATATGGGGCATGTGACGCAGTAAAAATGGATCTAGCGACGCAAGACGCTTAAGTTTAGCTAAGAGTAAAATGGCAACAAGAGGGATTGCAATATATTGATCACAAATGTGAAGTGTGTATATGATTGGCAGCCATATTTTAGAAATGTAACTGCAAAGTGGCATAGTTAGCTCTGTGGCCTCGCACCTCCAGAGCCGAAGCTTCTGTCTCAGGTGCTGTGGGGGGGATGGGGGGGATTGGCATATTGCTTGGTGGGTTTCCTCCGGGTATTCCGGTTTTCTCTCACAGTCCAAAATCATGCAGATTAGGCATTTCCAAATTACCCGTTTGCTTTGTGCCCCGACTCCCCTGAGATAGGCTCCAGTCTTCAAGTAACCCTGTAGAGGATAAGCAGTAAATATGACCACTGGGTGTCAGTGTTAAACAATAATTCTCCACATATAATATACAGTGTTTGTTTTTTTCACTTGTAAAATTTTCATTTTTATTTTTTTTTAAATGATTTCAAATTAAAATGTCATTTGTTACATACACAGTCATACACAGTACGATATGTAGTGAAATGCTTATACGACCACCGGTGACCTTAAAATAAAAGCATATAGATAAGAAATAAATATTAATAAAAAAAAATCAGTAGAAAATAAATTTAACTAGGATAAAAATAAAACTATTCTGTACAAATAAGGACATTATGAACAATATAGCAAAATATAAAAAATATAGGGGAAAAAATGAAATTTAGTGTCAAATATAGAAATGTAGAAATTTAGTGTAATTAAATAAAAAAAGAAGTAACAATGCCTGGGGGTGTGCAAATATGCATAAAAAGTGTCTTATTAAAGTGTCTTGTCCAGTGATCCAGAAATAAAAATATAAATATGTAAGTGTAAGTGTGCATGAATGTGTCCATAAGTGTCCATGAATGTCCCGGATGAGTGCAAAGAGACCGAGTCATAATTTTGGATGTTTAAAAAAGATGTTATTAGTCCTGTGTGGTGGTGTGATTGAGAGACCGTATCGCCTGCGGGAAGAAACTCCTCCTCAGTCTCTCTGTGTTGGCTTTCAGGGAGCGGAATCGCTTCCCAGACCGCAACAGAGTGAACAGTCCATTGTTGGGATGGCTGAGGTCCTTCACCATCTTCCTGGCCTTGGTCCAGCACCGCCTGCTGTAGATCGAGTGCAGGTCAGGAAGCTCGGTGCAGATGATGCGCTCAGCTGATCGCACCACCCTCTGTAGAGCTAGTCTGTCCTGCATGGTGCTGTTCCTGAACCAGGTTAAGATGTTTCCCATCAGGTTGCTCTCTATGGTGCAGGGGTTAAAGTCCCTGGAGGGCAGTCTGAAATCTCTCAGGCGTCTGAGGTGGTAGAGACGCTGTCAGGCCTTTTTCACCACGGTGTTGATGTGACAGGACCATGACAGGTCCTGCGTGATGTGAACAATGATTTAACAATCTAATATGATGTTTTTTGATGTAGGTTATGTACTTTTAGAAAGGGAAAGCACTGGTGATATGTGTAAATCATGATTTTTATAATGCTCCTATAAACTCCTAACTTTGACCTGGACATATCCAGGACAACAGCAGGTTCAGGTATTGATGTTGGCTTTAAATCCAACATATTTTTTGCCCGTTTGCGGGTCAAACTGCTATCTGATAAACAGAAACAGGGGAAAGTAGTTATCACACAGACTATTACTAAACTGTGTGCTTTGGTAATATACAAACAAAATGTACAAACATGATCTGAAATTAGGAGGACATTGTGTCCACTTCATGTCATAGTGTTGATTCTTTTATTCTTTACAAATCAGATTCAAAGGCCTTCAAAATGAGAATTAGCGTTAGTTTTTTTTACATGAAAAAATAAAATAAAATTAAATTAAATTAAATTAAATTATTTCAAACACATTTTAAAATATAACGCAAATATAACCTGAATAAATGCCAAATGCAGTTTGTAATTAAACTAAAGATTAATTACTAGGCCTCTCCTGCCTCTGGTAAGATTAGTGTTTATGATTGAACAATAAGAAAGAGACTGGGCAAAAATGGCATCCATGGGAGAGTTTCAAGGCAAAATCCACTGCTGACCAAAATAAACACCATATATTGTCACAAAATATGCCAAAAGATTATCCTGATTATCTCCAAGATTTTTGGGCAAATATTCTGTAGATTGATGTGGCAAAAGTTTCAGGACCTGGATGACGTGCCATAATTGATAAGGAGGTTTTAAGTGGCCTAGTATTATGCTATTGCCTTGAAAAGACTATTCATGCTCGAAAACCCCTCAATTTGGCTGAATTAAAACAAAATTCCCCCACAGCGGTGGGAAAGACTCATTAGCAGTTATCGTAAACGCTTTGCAGTTGTTGCTGCAAAAGCGTGTTATTAAGTTAAGTTATTTGGGGTTTAGGGGGCAATTACTTTTTTCACATTAGGTTTTTTCCCATAACAAATTAAATCATACTTTTGTATTTACTCAGGTTCTCTTTGTGTTATATTTAAATTTGTTTGATGATCTCAATCATTAATAAAAGTGTGAACAATATTCAAAAAATACTGTTTTTCTTTTTTTTTTTTTTTTATCAGTGACACTTACAGGGGTTGGACAATGAAACTAAAACACTGGCCAATTTAGTGCTGGAGGTTTCATGGCTAAATTTAACCAGCCTGATGGCCAATCTTCATTAATTGCACATTCCACCAGTGGGGGCAGAGTGTGAAGTTTTCATTAGCAGAGTAATAGCACAGTTTTGCAATGCACACAACATTAGGGGTGACATACCAAAGATCAAAAGAAGGACAAATTGTTAATGCATGTCTCGCTGTGACCAAAACAGCAAGTCTTTGTGATGTTTCAAGAGCCACGGTATCCAGGGTAATGTTAGCATACCACCAAGGGGGACGAACCACATCCAACAGAAGTAACTGTGGACACAAGAGGAAGCTGTCTGAAAGGGATGTCCGGGTGCTAACCTGGATTGTATCCAAAAAACATAAAACCACAGCTGCCCAACTCACTGTAGACTTAAATATCCACCTCAACTCTCCTGTTTCCATCAAAACTGTTCATCAGGTCAATGTACATAGCTGGGCTGCTATAGCCAAACCTTTGGTCACTCGTGCCAATGCCAAATGCCGGTTTCAATGGTGCCAGCAGTGAAAATCTTGGGCTGTGGACAATGTTAAACATGTATTGTTCTCTGATGAGTCCACCTTCACTGTCTTTTCCACATCCGGGAGAGTTACGGTGTGGAGAAGCCCCAAAGAAGTGTACCACCCAGACTGTTGCATGCCCAGGGTGAAGCATGAGGATGGATCAGTGATGGTTTGGGCTGCAATATCATGGCATTCCCCAGGTCCAATACTTCTGATAGATGGGCGCTTCACTGCCAAGGACTACCAAACCATTCTGGAAGACCATGTGCACTCAATGGTTTAAACATTGTATCCTGAAGGCGGTGCCGTGTATCAGGATGATAATGCACCAATACAACAGCAAGACTGGTGACAGAGTGGTTTGATAAACATGAAAGTGAAGTTAAACATCTCCCATGGCCTGCACAGTCACAAGATCTAAATATTATTGAGCCACTTTGGGGTGTTTTGAAGGAGCGAGTCAGGAACGTTTTTCTCCATCAGCATCACGTAGTGACCTGGGCACTATTCTGCAAGAAGAATGGCTCAAAATCCCTCTGGCCACAGTGCAGGAATTGTATCTGTCATTCCCAAGACGAATTGATGCTGTATTGGCTGCAAAAGGAGGCCCTACACCATACTAATGAATTAATGTGGTCTAAAACCAGGCGTTCCAGTTTTATTGTCCGACCCCTGTATATTGTTATGATGATGCCGATTGTTGACGTGCATCTGATAATAAAAACGCATGACTGTGAAAGTAAGCCTTTTTTTTCTGCTGGTTATATCTAAGGTAAATGTCGCCATGTATATTTTTGCTTGGCCAACATATTTCCTTTTAAGGTTTTAAGGCTTGCTGCCAGTTTAATCTGTCTGTTGAACAGGTGATGTCTGCATGATCTCTAAACTTTGAGCTGAGCTTGTACCTAATATCAAGATTGCACAAGAGTGATATTTCAACGCTCTTAATCAAACTCTTTACACAATAGTCGACGGCGTCTGTGTGATACGTTTGGGTGAGCACAGGTCTAAGGTGCTGCAATATTAGAAGGACTCGGCTCTATCTACAGTTAGCTAGAGATATATAATATTTCCAAGAGATTAGGTACTGAACATCATTGTGCAAGTGCATGTGGGTCACTATGTTAAAGGCAGCTCTTTGATGAAGCATTTTGACATTAAATGTTCCTTTTTTTATTTGCTCAAAGCAAATTACCATTGAGCTAAGATAAAGGTTATATGTTGAAATTATCGGGATTAGATCTTTTAATCAGCAGCACAAAATATAAAAAATATAAGTCACCACTCTTTGTTAGGCTAAACACGATGGCAGAGTAACTAGACCTAATATCATTTTCAGTATGATACCAACATATCCTTCAATACCCAAGTAGTTTATGTGGGTTGATGGGTTGTGAGTGCATTAATAGATCAGCACACCTATTAATAGATCAGCATACATAACACCATTTTTTTCCCCTTGGGCTTTGTCCCTTTTATCCTACTGGTCACCACATTGGACACATGTTGCGTTGACAGGTTTTATGACTGATGCCCTTACTGTCACAACCTGGCTCAGGTTGTATAGGTCAAAGTGTTAGGTGCCTTTCCTAAGACCCCAATGGTGGCATCCCAGCACTAGTGATGCTCAAACAAGAGAGACCAAGAGTTTCAGGTCAGTAACAACTGCTAAAGAGTAAAATACAAATGCTCAGTAATGGATTTATGAATCCCTGGTTTAAATAATGTCAGTGGTTAGCACTGTCCCCTTGTACTTTGCGGTTCGATTCCCGCCTCTGGTCTGTGTGCATGGAGTTTGCATTGTCTCCCCGGGCTTGGTTGGTTTCATCTGGGTACTCCGGTTTTCCTCCCACAGTCAATTTTTTTTTTTGCAGATTAGGCCAATTAGCATTTCTAAATTGCCTATAGTGTGTGAATGCATGTGTACACCTACCATGGTTGTAAAATGGGTATAACTACAGTGGTCACTTTGGGGGCCTAACCTAGGGAGGAAACCACAGTACCCAGATTAAGCCAATTAAATATGGGGAGAACATGCACACAGACCTGAGGAGGGAATCGAACCCAGACAAGACAACAGTGCAAACTAATATGCCAACAGGCCGAATAAATAAACACATTGTATTAGAAGCTTAATTCAAACTCCTGTGTGTGTACAGAAATTTCCCTAATGCTATTAAAACTTAATAATTATTTGTAACTCTTCTTTCCCCCTTTAACATTTAATATTAATATTGAACTGATTTTTTATTTATTATTTGTTACATTAAGTATATATTTCATACATAAAGGTAAAACCAGTTTGAAAACAAACTGAGAATGATATCAGGATCTGACTGTCACCATTTTCCCTGAGCATCTTTCCCTCCATCCTTATGTCCCGTCACCTTTAATTTATGAATTAATTTCAGTCGGATCAGGCCATACCGCGCACAAACACGCGGCGCTCGAAAGCCTCTTCCTCATTGGTTACACCTCTGCTCATTTGCATCCAGGATCCCGCCTTTGCCTGCCATCCGAAATCCTATTGGCTCACAGTTGCGGCGTGAGTCTCTATAAGGTCATAGTTCGACGGTCTGCAGTAACCTCGTTCCTCAACGCCGTGTTAATTTTTTTCCACTCATATTCCGGCTTAACGCTTCCTAGATCTGTGAATGACTGGCAAGAGCGCCCAATCAGAGACCGTCTCTGGGGCGTGAATCCTCAGTGTGGACCAATCGCAGTGATAAATCCTGAATATGGGTGGGATTTAAATGATAGCGCTTCCGTATCGTAGCACTGTGATGTCGCGCTGTCAGAGTGAGTGAGGCTTTAGGGGGACCAGACATGCTGCTGTTTGGAGGTTGAGAGAAATAAAGCGTGTGTTAAATTCGTCGGGAATATCGCTTCAGAATAGCTTGCCGACTTATTTCTCACGGTGAGTAAAATAATGTTAAGGTTAAATTAGCTGAGAAGCGCTAGCTGGATGTTAGCCGGCTTTTAAAAGGCGTCTCGCGCATCTTTTCAGAGTCAGTAGAAATTTCAGTATAAACCGTAAACTCGGGAAAGCAATAATTTCTTGCATTTCACATTTTTAAAATGTGTGCAAGCGTCGTTGGCGGTGTTATTTATTTATTTTTCTATTTATTTATTTATTTGGATTTTAAAGCAGTAACGCCGTTATTTTTTCCTGCACGCGCACACAACACAAATAAACAAACAAACAAAAAAAAAAACGGTTTATTCGCCACAATCTTATAAATTTATTAGCCACACGTAGCAGTGTGTGTGTGCGTTTTGTGCCTGCTGTACATTAGACACGCGTGTGGACCCGTTTGTCAGGTTCGGCAAGGTGTGTGTGTGTGTGTGTGTGTGTTGAGGTCACACTCTGCGCTGAGATTTAGGAACTTTAAATATTAATTTTTAACATAAAAAAATACATGATTTCGTGTCTCGAGTGTAACTTTAAGTGATATTCTTAGTCTGAAAGTCTCATCTTACAGTATTAATTTCAATCGAATGGTACTGTTACGGTTGTCTTTCTTCACCAGAACCGCCCACTGCTCATGAATATTAATATATTCATATTATATCGAATTCTTGATTCTGATTGGTCAGGATGAGGTCATGAACTTTCTATCGTCGTTATGTGTATATTTTGTATAATTATGTGTATATTTTGTATAATTAATATTAATTACAATTAATATTAATTAATTATACTATCAATTAATTTATTATAACTTAATATTCATTGGTATAATGGTATAATTTTGTAGTAGTTAATAAGTTGCAAATTTGTTCAACAACAAAATAAATAGATGACTTGAATATCATGCAATAAAAAATACAAATAAAAAAGTGTAATGCATTGGTATTATAACTGAAAGTAATAAAAATGAAAATAATAAAATAATAATAGTTGCAAACAACGATGAGCGGGCCCAAGCACCTGTGCCATCGCCACCAGGGAGCACCGCACAACCTGCACACGTCACACACTTTATAGGGCTGATGTCAGTTTGTAAGAGTGTGTGTTAACATTTGTGATGTGATGTGAGGTGAGTATGTATGTGTGTAATGTATGCCTGTGTACGTGTGTGAGACAGATGTGTTGTGTAAGTGTAACTTTTGTGGTGTATGTGTGTAGAGCAGGCCGCAGATGCTCGAAAAAAAGGATCACACTATTATGTCAATGAACGTGTCGGTCAATTTAACGTAACACAGAAAGTTATCAATCATTTTTCAAAATAGGTTTAAGGCATCGTCACGACTGACTCGTTTGAGATATCAAAAATCTCTCTACAATTTTGCATCCTCAGTGTCTTTGGGTTACTTCGGTCCGGTTTAGTGGCGATCGTATAAATTTCCTAGGAGGAGTATAACAAAATCCATCGGGTGCTTTTTTTTCTGAATTACCCCAATTTATTTCGGAAATTGATTTTTAAGAATATTTTTGACATTTAAAACTGTAAAATGTTGTAGTTTCTCTGCAATCCTACAGGTGGCGTGGTAAAAATGCACACATTAGCAGGCAGTAAGGCATCAGGTGTGGTACGGGACGAATTTTTTTACTTAAAAAAAGGTTTAAATTTGTAAAAAAAAAAAAATCATTGTAAAAAACAATATATTATCATGATATTGAATTAAGATATTTATAAAATCTTGATAGTTATAGAATTGTAGCGCAAATCGATTTGGGACGTAGTTATCGTGACCTAGTTGATTCCTGATGATTCCTGTCCCTATAGGATTAGTGTATGTAAAGAGGAGATTCCCACCCGTAAACATTTCAATGTTGACTCTTAATAAAAAAAAAAAAATCTATTTATATTTGCTAAAAAAATACTATTTATGTCTGCTGTACTAATGAAGCTGTACTGAACATGTTGCACAGTACAATCTAGTGATAATATGTAGAAGGAATGAAACTACAGGTTTATTTTTAGTTTTATTGGTTGGTTTTGAGCCATATTTCACATTTTTTTAAGAGACTGTGACACAGAAGGTGTATAGAAAGTTCAGAGTGACAATTTTGTTCAAAAGCATGTCCTTCAACTTAAGACTCTGTGAATCGTCTCATTTCTGCAGCGTTTGGTTTTGATCGGATGATGATGCAGTAGTGACCTTCAGTCCACACTGAGTTGTTTGGTTTTCCATCCAGTCAAAGCCAAATAAGGTGTGGTCTGCCTCAACAAGGTGGGGACTTAAACACCCCATCATGTGGGTGGCTAAACTTAGCCAAAATGTAAAGGCTACGTGAGATATCATCAAATTCATTTCTAAATTCTCCACCTTGAGTGCTTGAAGGACTCTCTAGAGGAGGCTATAAAAAAAAAAGAAGGTTGGAGCCATTCTTTTTTTTTTCTTTCCCAAGTATTACTTGAGTGTTTTGTTTTTCTTCATCACCCATGAATATTTCATTCATCCATCCCTCCTTCTTTTCGCCATCAGTGTTCGGAGCCTGCCAGTGTCGTCCGGCCATGGCGGAGCAGGATGCCCCGGCGGAGAAGCCCTTGGCCGCTTCACACTTCATCCTCGGTTCCGTATCGGAGGACAACTCGGAGGATGAGACGCTGGGCAAGTCGGAGCTGTCGGTGGAAGACAAGGAGCGCTCAGAGTCTCCGTCGTCCCTCAGCTCGGACAGCACTTTCGAATGCCTGGATGGGCCGCTGCACAACATGAGGTCAGTGTCTGTGTTTGTTTGTTTTCGCGGCCTCGTCTCACTGTCATTAGACGTCTTAATTGCGGTCATTTAGATAACGTTCGGATGGTCTCGTCGGTCTGCGTGTCAGGTTTGACCTGAGCAGGTTTCATAAGGCAGAGGGCAAAAATCTAGCCATGTCAGTCTAAAGGTTTTTGTTGTTGTATTTTAATTAAAAACACAGTGGTATGTCAGTAAGATCTATACCTTGTTGGGCCCCTCAGGGGTGGGTGGGTGGGAGTGTGTGGCTGAAAGAAAAGATTCAGCTCAGTTTACCTTCACTGGCAAGAAAAAAAGATTTGAACCTTTTGGAATTTTATGGTTTTCTACATTAATTTGGTATTAAATGTGATCTGATCATCTAAGTCAAGAGTATTGACAAATATATTGTGTCTAAAATAAAAACATGAAAAATTCTGATCTTTTATGTCTTTATTGGAGACCCCGCCACCTTGGCGGCAATAACCTCAAGCTGTAGCTGTGGATCAAACCTGCACATCATTCAGAAGCCCATTTTAGCCCGAACTTCTTTAGGTCTGTCATATTCTTTGGACATCTCAAGTGTATGACTCTTTTCAAGTCCTTTCATACTGTCTCTATTGGGTTGAGCCATTCTTTTGTGGACCTGCTTCAGTGTTTCGGGTCATTGTCCTGTTGCATGAGTTTCAGCTGACGTACAGACATTCTCACATTATCTTGAAGAACGTTTTGAGAATTCATCTTCCCCTCTATGACTGCAAGCTGGCCAGACCCTGATGCAACAAAAGCAGGCCCTTTTTGCAGGCGCATGTGCGTGTTCTTTCCAAATAGTTCAATCTTTGCAATTTCATCAGTGCACAAAACTTTTTACCAATACCACTGTGAAGAGTCAATGTGCTCTTTCACAAACTTCTGGCATGCAGCAATGTTCTTTTAAGTAAGCGGTGGCTTCCTTCGTGGTGTCCTGCCATGGACACCCTGCTTCTTCAATGTTTTACATACTGTAGACTTATTAACACAGATGCACAGCTTCAATGAAGCCTTCAAACCTTTGGCTGTCACTCGGAGTTGTTTCTTTACCTCATTGATCTTTGGGTCATTTTGACTGGATGTCCTTTTAAACTCTTTAAAATCACTTTGTAACCCTTTCCAGCTTTATGTAAGTCAACACTTATTGATTTATTAATTGAAGTTTTTTGAGCATTTTTTTTTGTCAGAGTACTGTAGCTCAAGTCCACACCTTCAAACTTTTTCCACTAGCACTGAGATTTGTATAGTTGTTCTCAATAGAGACATGAAAGATCAGATTTTTTTGTGTTTACTACTTTAGGCACATTATAGTTGTCATTACTCTTGACTTGTATGAATATCATATCACATTTTATGACAAATGAATGCAGAAAATCATGAAATTCCAAAAGGTTCACATAGTTTTTTTTTTTTTTTGTCACTGTCTTTCTGTTAGATAGATACGGCACTTCTATCTGTGTTTATCATCAGTGTGTTGCGTTATACAGGTATCTATATTGCAGCATGAGCAGCTACAGTAATAAACGCACTCTGTGTTCAGCGTTTATTAAATTCTTCACCTTTTTTTCACTAAATCATTCATGTTTTCTGTTTAATTACCAAAGATTTGCTGAACCAGTAGCCTTAGTAGGAGCTACACTAATCTAATGACATGAGTTATTGTAATAATGTATACAATATATAAAAAATTATCAAAAGTAAGAATGCTTTCGAAAATATTAGTGTTTTATATACACAGACCCTTAGCACACTGAGCCACCAGCTTGGGTCAAGGGATATGCCAGAATACAGCACACCTGGAGCAGATAGGGTTAAAGGCCTTGCTCAAGGGCTCAACCTGGTGTTGCTGGGGCTTGAATCCTATGACCTTCCAAACAGGATCCCACAGCCTTAACTTTTTGAGCTACCGAGATATAAATTATATAGGATGTGCAAAGTGTAATTAAACTATATATATATATATATATATATATATATATATATATATATATATTACTCAGCAAATAAAAAAACGTCCTCTGACTTTCAACTGTTTTTACTTTCAGTAAACTTAATGTGTAAATATTTGTATGAACACTAAGAGTCAACACCATAAGACATAAACTAAAAATGTTTCACAATGTGTCCCTGAATAAAGGGAGGCTCAAAATCAAAAGTACCAGTCAGTATCTGGTGTGGCCATCAGCTGCTTGAAGTACTGCAGTGCATCTCCTCCTCATGGACTGCCTATTGCGGACAGTCTGAGCACTGATGGAGGGATTGTGTGTTCCTGGTGTGACTCGGGCAGTTGTTGTGGCCATCCTGTACCTGTCACGCAGGTGTGATATTCGGATGTACCCATCCTGTGCAGGTGTTGTTACACGTGGTCTTCCACTGCGAGGATGATCAGCTGTCCTTCCTGTCTCCCTGTAGCGCTGTCTTAGGCGTCTCACAGTGCGGACATGGCGATTTATTGCCCTAGCCACATCAGCAGTCCTCATGCCTCCCTGCAGCATGCCTAATGCACATTCATGCAGATGAGCAGGGACCCTGGGCATCTTTCTTTGGGTGTTTTTCACAGTCGGTAGACAAGTCTCTTTAGTGTTCTGCTTTTTTAGAACTGTGACCTTAAATGCCTACTTTCTGTAAGCTGTTAAGGTCTTAACAACTATTTAACAGGTGCATGTTAATTCATTGATAATGGTTAATTGAACATGCATGGAAAACATTTTTAAATCCTTGTGAAGATGTGAAAATCTGTTAAGTTATTTGGATTTTTTACAACATTTATTGTTGAAATACACAGTCATGAAAAAGTTTTTTTTTTTTTTTTTTTTTGAGTGTATATATATATATGTATCTATCTATCTATATATATATATATATATATATATATATATATATATATATATATATATATATGGTGGCCTTTTATTGTGGGCAGTATAAGGTACACCTGCACTACAACTGCACTACTCATGATGTCAGATCAGCATCTTGATGTGACACACCTGTGAGGTGGGATGGATTATCTCAGCAAAGCAGAAGTGCTCACTATCACACATTTAGACTGATTTGTGAACAATGTTTGAGAGAAATGGTAATATTGTGTATCTGGAATGAATTTTAGATCTTTAAGTCCATCTCATGAAGCAGAAACAAAGGTGTTGCGTTTATATTTTTGTTGAGTGTAGATAAAAGGAAGCATGACATGTTTTCATTTGCTGCATTAATCTTCCTGGGCCGACCTCTCCATTGCCATTAGTCTACATGAAGTTTCTTTGTTCTTCTTCAAAACAGCTTGAAACCCCAATCTGCTGTGAAATCAGTCCCTGGGATGAGACCTTGCTGATGCAGTATACAGTAACTACCTTGTATCCTGTTGCTGTTCTCAGGTTATGTCCACACGTAGCTGGGTATTTTATTTATTTTTTTAATCTGAGATCCTGGCGTTTCATCCACATGCAAACGAAGTTAAGAGCCGTTGAGAATGGAGCGTTTGGAAAATTCCGTCCGGGGTGAAGATTTTCCGTAACTTTTCCGGTTTTCCGGCGTGGACACGGAGAAACAGAGATTTGGTCTTGTTGTAACGTCACCTTGTGTGCAGATGATGTCTGTGTGCTAGTCTGCTTGCTTTGACGTCAGCTTTGTTTATGAGGATATTTTATATCCACAATAGTGGACGTACATACTGTAAGTTAGTGACAGCGTTAATGTTGACAGGGTACCAATCCATCGCAGGACAGTTAACGTTGCTTTTTGTACTTTTTACACGCGTGTACTGTACATACTGTACATACAAACAGAGGATCTGATTGTAGCCTGAATGTTACTATGAAAGAAGCTCATTGCGGCTACGTACAAAACTCCCTGCAGACAACGACGGCGGTTCTGGACGAGGCCGGGTCGGGCTTCTACATGGCGGAATAGATAATGAAATTTTGTCGAGGATTGTGATTAACCCCGTTTATTAGAGTGTCCTGACTGCATTTAACAGGGAGGTTTGTGTTTTTATTTGGACAAATATATATTTTTAACTTGTAGGTTGTACAGACAAAATAAAATAAAATAAAAAAAGGAGAAAAATATGTTTTTTAAAATCCCCAGCTATGTATGGACATGATCTTAGTCTTGCCCTGGATGTGTATGGACCTGTGACGTAAATATGTCTTCAACAACCTCGCCTTAGTAGCACGGTTCGCTGTTCCTCACCCAGTTTTAATCTTCCTAAACAGCTGCTTCTGTCTCAGTTAATGACTGTATTTCAAAATCCATAAGAAATTAATAATATTTGCTTGGTAACACTAGTTAGTCATGCACCCTATTTATAAATGTTTTTGTTATTGAAAAAAAAATATATTTTTTAAAAGCATTCTTACTTTAAATAATTTCCCCCCACACCTTCCTAAATCTTTTCCACTGTACTGTATGTTTCAGCAAGTCGTGAAATTCCTGTTGCGCGAGGTTGAGACCCTCCCTGTGTTCCAGTCTTTCCTATTGGCGGACAGGAGCATGTGTGTTGAGCAAGTAGAGGACAGACAGACCTCTCTGTGTGTGTGTGTGTGTGTGTGTGTGTGTGTGTGTGTGTGTGTGTGTGTGTGTTAGGGGTTACTGAGGATCACAGCATGCCTCTATCTCAGTGGCTCCTTTTACCAGCATACCAGTGATGATGTAACAGCGTAATATCAGGCCATGCGGAATCCAGACACACACACACAGTTTCTGGATTCTCACTCCTTTTTTTTCTTCTAAGTTATAAATTCATTGAGTGCTTTACTCATAAACTGAGTAATGAAGTAATGAAAAGTAAAGTAATAAAGTTGAAGCCTTTACTTCCTAAAAGAAAGTATTAGTGTATGACGTATACTCAGAACAGCGATCCTCATTTATTAGACTAAACATGAAACTAATTAATCGTGTTTACACAAGAAAGAATTGTTCATGGAAGGGTGTTCATGGAAATCCTGTTTAAAAAAAAAATAAGATAAACCTCGGCTTAACATCATATGATTTTCGAAAGCTTACTGCGAAGATTGAGTGCGGCTCAATGGTGTTTTGGTTTCAACTTTTCCTTTTATGGAATTTTGTGGAGCTATATAATTAATTAATATAATTGTAATATATATATATATATATATATATATATATATATATATATATATATATATATATAACAATAAAACCCTAGAGTGTGGGTAACTTGTGGGTAACTGTGTTTTGCAAGATAATAAAAATGTCCAAGTTTTTAACTCGATAGTACCTGCTGAGCTTCACGCAATCACGAGTCAGTGGATGTGCGTTACTCGTATAGTCAGCATCCGTTCGCGTGTGTACTGTTTACTGTAACGTCATGACCACGTGTGTGTGTGCACACTTACAGCATTTGTTTTAATTTTGTGTCCAGGTGTACAGTAACTGTACTGAAGTAAAGGTTAAAAATTGCTGCAGCGGTGCAGGAGATGAATCTCTTGAATGATGACACATCACCACATTTTTTGTGAAATCCTTAAAAGGAGGCAAAAGCAAAAGTGTCATTAGAGAGGTTCCTTGTTAAAGTCACACAAAAGATAAAAGATTCCAGTGACAAAACAGAGTGATTCCGTTAGTGAGGGTGAAAGTCATCCTACACAATAACGCCCCTCCTCCTCTCTCTCGTCTCCCTCACACCAGTCACAAGTCTCCTCTCGTTAAAGTGCAGGTTCATTTGTTTTATTTTCACTTTATATTTAGTTTGGGAAATCCTCTTTGATATACAAGTGCTTTGGATGTGTACAAAGTAAGCACTCTGATGTTTACCTGTATAAGATATCTGTTAATACGAGCCGCACCTGTCTAAGACGTTTTTAATGAATGACATCATACTTAGTTTATTACTTCAGTTTAAGTTTATTACTTATGTTGGTGTTTTTATTTTCTTTAAGGCCCAGTATGTCTGGTCTGCACCTGGTAAAGCAGGGGCGTGACCGCAGACGTGTAGACCTGCACAGGGACTTTACTGTGGCCTCACCTGCCGAGTTCGTTACCCGCTTCGGAGGAAACAAAGTCATCGAGAAGGTAAATTGCATCACGTTGGAAATCTGGGTTAATTAAGAATGAAAGCTTAAAAGGAACCAGTTTAGAACCTGAGCATCATGCTTGTTTTCTTTCTGAGAAATTGCAAGGCAAGTTTCATCCATTTCATTCCATGTTGCCTAGTGACCCTGAACAAAACTTCACTATAGAACTCTGCGTAGGCACCCTGTTTAATATGTGCATGCATTTTGCAGGTGCTAATCGCTAATAACGGGATCGCTGCTGTAAAGTGCATGCGCTCCATCCGGCGCTGGGCGTACGAGATGTTTCGGAACGAGCGCGCCATCCGCTTCGTCGTCATGGTCACCCCTGAGGACCTGAAGGCCAATGCGGGTGAGGGAACGATACACGCCAACGAAAAGGAAAAAGAATGTATGCCATTCACTGGCAAGGCTGAATATATTATGTCAGTTTATACAGTACAGCCTGGCTTTGTCACGGCCGAGCGTGGCCTAATTAATACAGAAAGAGCTACTGATTAGTGACGTGAAAGAAGAAGTGTCTCCGCTGATGAATGGACAAGGTCTCCTCAAGGTTGTTTGTTGAATTCAATCCGAACAGATTATATGTTTTTGGCTCATCCATTCACTAGCAACAGGAACTTGTTTTGCACACTATTATAACGTACCTAGAACCAAGTAAGTGGTTCAACACATTCCTTTTTTCCTCGTTACCCACAGAGTACATAAAAATGGCTGATCATTATGTACCCGTCCCTGGAGGAACCAACAATAACAACTACGCCAACGCGGAGCTCATTCTGGACATCGCTAAGCGTATTCCAGTTCAGGTATTCGTTATAGAATTTGTAAAGTTTAATTAAAAATAATTATTTTTCTACAGTTATAATTTATATTCAGGTAGTTTTACTTTCTGTTAATATGAATCCTCTTCCGTTGCTAGGCGGTGTGGGCTGGTTGGGGTCACGCCTCCGAAAACCCAAAACTCCCAGAACTCCTCCATAAACATGGCATCGCCTTCATGGGTTCGTCTACTCACAATGTCTATCTGAAGCATTTTAATGATGCCTAAAGGTCTGTTTTGATGGTTTCTGGTTTTCCGGTTTATAGGGCCTCCCAGTCAGGCGATGTGGGCTCTGGGAGACAAGATTGCATCGTCCATTGTGGCTCAGACGGCCGGCATTCCCACTCTACCATGGAGTGGAACAGGTGTGGTGATTTTCACATGGAATTAATAAAAAGTTAAAAAATCTGTTGCATCAGAAATCGAAAAGCTTGAGTCGAGTCTAGTACTCTAGTAACTTGGGTCGGGTCTATACAGTATATAGCGCTGTAATGCTAAAATATGTAGATAAGAGTCCAAACAGAGCCCTGTAGTGCCAAAGTAGTCTGGGTCAAGCCCAATAATAAAAAAAAAAAACCTTGGGTCAAGTCCATATAGAGCCCCAAAATGCAGAAATAGTTTGCGTTGAGTCCATGTAGAGCCCCATTATGGCGAAGTAGTTTGGGTTGAGTCCATGTAGAGCACCATAATGGCAAAATAGTTTGGGTTCACTCCATATAGAGCCCCATAATCATTAAATAACTTGGGTTGAGTCTATGTAGAGCCCTAAATTGCAGAAATAGTTTGGGTTAAGTCTATGTAGAGCCCCAAAATGCAGAAATAGTTTGGGTTGAGTCCATATAGAGCCCCATAATGGCAAAGTAGTTTGGGTTGAGTCCATATAGAGCCCCATAATCATTTAATAACTTGGGTTGAGTCCATGTGTATAGCCTCAGAATGCAAAAGTAGTTTGGGTTGAGTCCATATAGAGCCCCAAAATGCAGAAGTAGTTTGGGTTGACTCCCTGTAATGGAAAAAACAAAAAAAAAGAAGAAATGTTAGGTCAAGTCGCAAAGTCTCAAAGTAATAAAATAACTTGACATAATCCTAAAATAGTTCATGTTAAGTCCATATAGAGCTCCAAAGTGCTAATATAGCTTAGGTCAAGTTTATAAAGAGCCCCATCATGCAAAAATATCTTGGGTTGAGTCCATATACTGTAGGTTGAGACAGTTATTGAGTCGGGTCTATATAGAGCCCCATAATGGTAAAATAGCTTGGGCTGAGGTAACGTAAAACCCCAAACTGGTTAAGTAGCTCAGGTTAGGTCCACATAAAACCCCTAAATCTTAAATACAGCATATGCTGAGTCATTGTTAAACCCCCAAATTTTAAAATAGATTTTTGTTTAAACCAAATTTAAGAAGCCATTCCACAAAAATCTAAGAGTATCTGTTTTTGTATATAATAAAAGGATTAACTGTAGAGTGGTCGGAAAATGATCCAAAGAAGAGAATCATCAGCGTACCCAATGAGCTCTACGAGCAGGGCTGCATCCAGGACGTGGAGGCCGGGCTTAAGGTACTCTCGACATTCACAACAGCATAGCTGAAATTTTTTGAATGCCTTAGGCTAGTTCCTGCCACCTGCTATCACGTCTAACCTGCACGTTCTGTCTGACAGGCTGCAGAGAAGGTGGGTTACCCGGTGATGATCAAGGCTTCCGAGGGCGGAGGAGGGAAAGGTATCCGCAAGGTCAACAGTGGAGATGACTTCCCCAATCTCTTCCGACAGGTCAGAAGTGCAGGATGAAAAATGCATTACATTTAAAAATTATGCAAGGGAAACTCTGTTTTGCAACTGGATGCATTACGACACTTGATTATTTTGCTTACAACACATTTATTTCTGATATGGTGAACTAGCCATGGGATTTAAGTTAATGATCGTTAGCCAGGTTTACTCTTGTTTAACTAGCATTCATTAACTGGATAGCTAGGTCTAGCTAAGTTAAACGTCATCCAACTTAAGAGCTAACAAAAATGACATGTGACGTTAGATAAATATTGAGTACTAATAAAATTTTACCTAAACTTTAAAAGCAGATTTTTATTTATTTATTTTTTTTTGCAGGTGCAAACGGAGGTGCCCGGGTCGCCCATCTTCGTCATGCGTCTCGCCAAGCATGCGCGGCATCTGGAAGTGCAGATCTTGGCCGATCAGTACGGCAACGCCATCTCTTTGTTCGGGAGAGACTGCTCGGTTCAACGCAGGCACCAGAAGATCATAGAAGAGGCGCCGGCCACCATCGCCACCTCTGACGTTTTCGAGAATATGGAGCGGGTACAAACAAAGAAACAAACAAAATAAATAAGTAAATTATCATTAGAGGGATATGTTTCAGATTTATGTTAGAAACCGTTAGTAATGATTTGTGTGTGTGTGTGTATGTGTGTTTCTCCCAGTGTGCAGTGAAGCTGGCCAAGATGGTGGGCTACGTCAGTGCAGGAACAGTCGAGTATCTCTACAGTCAGGATGGCAGTTTTTACTTCCTGGAGCTGAACCCGCGTCTGCAGGTGGAACACCCCTGCACCGAGATGGTGGCTGATGTGAACCTGCCCGCTGCACAGCTGCAGGTGAGTGTGTGTGAGAGAGTTCCTTTGTTCTGTGTAATAATGTCTTAGTGTACATTTAAGGTGGGTCACCGTGTGTGTGGTGTGTGGTGTGTGTGTGTGTGTGTGTGTGTGTGTGTGTGTGTGTGTGTGTGTGTGTGTGTGTGTGTGTGTGTGTGTGTCACTTAGTTTTGCAATAGACATAATGACAGCTTGTTTTCTGTAACACACATGCGCGTATTGTTCTGCTTGTAGGTCACGCATGCTCTCGGGTCAGTGTGTATCTGGGAGAAGGGTTAATGCTGTTAGACTGAAAGGGAGTAAGGGATCATAGCGGAAAAGTATTACAGAAAATAATACTCTTAGGAATTTTCCCCATATAAGGCGTTACTATGAAAACCAGAATACAGCTAACAAACTCTCTGCTAATAAAGCAGTGTGTGAAAGTGGATTTATTTTGCACGTGTGTGTCTTAGATCACCATGGGAATCCCTCTGCACCGCATCAAGGACATCCGCATGCTGTACGGCGTGCAGCCATGGGGAGACTCCCCAATCGACTTCGAAGCGCTCTCTACCGCCCCCTCCCCGCGAGGACATGTCATCGCAGCTCGCATCACCAGCGAGAACCCTGATGAGGTACGTGTGTATGTCGATATATCAAGGATACATTAAGCACACAATATGTGACTGCTAAGATTATTTACTACAAGGAACATACCTTACTTAAGGAAGGATGTGAGGGAAAAGCTGCTTGTTTTTTTTTTTTTTTTTTTACCCCCCTCAGGGTTTTAAGCCGAGCTCGGGCACGGTGCAGGAGCTGAACTTCCGCAGCAACAAGAACGTTTGGGGTTACTTCAGCGTAGCGGCCGCCGGGGGGCTCCACGAGTTCGCCGACTCACAGTTTGGTCACTGCTTTTCCTGGGGGGAAAACCGTGAAGAGGCTATCTCGTACGTTTGATATTGTAACCGTGTACAACTGCGTGTAAATGTGTGTGTGTGTGTAATAATCTTAATTACAGTATCTTCTTTTCTTTTTTAAATCAGGAACTTGGTGGTGGCTCTGAAGGAGCTCTCGATCAGAGGAGACTTCAGGACCACCGTGGAGTATCTGATTAAGCTGCTGGAGACCGAAAGCTTCCAGCACAACAGCATCGACACGGGCTGGCTTGACCGACTCATCTCTGAGAAAATGCAGGTAACAGGTTTTTACACCACCGTAGACTTAAATAAAGACTTTTTACACACATTTCATCAGAAAAAAAACCGTCCTTCCGTTATGTAGGCTGAGCGTCCGGACACCATCCTGGGGATAGTGAGTGGCGCGCTGCATGTGGCGGATGTAAACTTCAGAAACAGCGTGTCCAACTTCCTGCATTCTCTCGAGAGGTGAGACTTTACTCCTACAAGCACTGAGAAATCTGCTCTGTCTTTCGAATCTCTCACTTTCTGTCCTACTGTTTAACGTGTGCTTCAGCCTCTATCTTTTACGTTATTGTTTCCTTCCGTTTTTCCCTCCATTTCTTTCTTCCTTCCTTCACTTTTTTTTATCTTCCTTTTCTTTACTTTTCTCTTTTTACTCTGCTTGCCATCACGCTATTTTTGTTCTTCTATATTTGCCTGCCTATATTTCTTCTTATTTGTTGTCCTTTCTTCCATCCTGGGCTTCTACTGTACCTTTTTCTCTGTATTTTTCACATCCTTACTTTTAATAACTTCTTACGTCCTTTTCTTTTTTGCTACTATCTTTAAATTTTGTTTTTGACTTATTGTGTTCTTTCCTTAATTTTCTTGCCTTTCCTTTCCATTATTTTCTCTCTTTCCCTCCTACTCTTTCACTTGCCCTTCCTTTAATTTTTCCATCCTTTATTTCTATCTTTTCATTCCTCATTTGATTTATGTCTGCCTAATTTTCGTTTTTTTGTTCCTCCTTCCTCTGTTTATTCTTTATTCTTTCCTTTCTACGTATTCTTTTAATTGCCTTTCTTTCTTTTCATTCTTTTGATCCTTTTTTCCTTCTTTCTTTCATCTCAACTTTTTTCCTTCTATATTTTTTTGTCCTTCCTCTACTTTTTCCTTTTGCTCTCCCTTCCCCTCTCTCTCTCTCTCTCTCTCTCTGCAGGGGTCAGGTGTTGGCAGCCCATACACTAGTGAACACGGTCGACGTGGAACTCATCTACGAGGGCATAAAGTACGTGCTGAAGGTGACTCGTCAGTCTCCGAACTCCTACGTGCTCATCATGAACAGCTCGTCAGTGGAAGTGGACGTGCACCGGCTCAGCGACGGCGGTCTGCTGCTGTCCTACGACGGGAGCAGCTACACCACCTACATGAAGGAGGAAGTGGACCGGTGCGACTCTTACTTTGACTCCTCTTTGTATTTAGGATTTGGAGGCAGTGAGACTCCAGTAGCTCTAGGAGTGTGTGTGTGTGTGTGTGTGTGTGTGTGTGTGTGTGTGTGTGTGGGCTGTTTTCAGCGTGTGCTTTTTTTCATGTAGGTACCGCATCACCATTGGTAACAAGACGTGCGTGTTTGAGAAGGAGAACGACCCGTCGCTGCTGCGCTCTCCGTCTGCTGGTAAACTCATCCAGTACTCGGTGGAGGACGGAGGTCATGTGTTCGCGGGCCAGTGCTACGCTGAAATCGAGGTATGCGTGGGCGAAGTGTTCTTGTGCTATTGTTGCAGCTACAGTAGTGATTTATGCATATAATGGACCTGGAAGAAAAAAATAAAGCTGCTTATGTCACGTCTTGAAACGTTATTCAGAGCTCCGGGGCTGGATTTCTTTTTCTTCCTCTTCTTCTTGAATTAATTCCAGATAATTCATGTGTAATAGGAAATGTGTACAGGACAAGCAAGCTTACTTACCGCTGCTTTAAGTAGTTCCCCTCTCTTGGAAAACAGTTGCTTTTGATGAGTTGAAATTGCTTAATGGTTAGTTTTCATTATGTGATGCAGAGATGCTTTTAAAAGTGTGTGTGCGTGTGTGCATGGCCAGGTGATGAAGATGGTGATGACGCTGACTGCAGCAGAGTCGGGATGTATTCACTACGTAAAGCGAGCAGGAGCCGTGCTGGAACCGGGGTGCGTTATAGCCAAACTGCAGCTGGACGACCCCAGCAGGGTGCAGCAGGTAGGGTTTTGTTTTGTTTTCCCACTGTTTTACATTTCAGCTCGTTACATGATGTAACTAATTAAATAAAATAGAAACCTAAGCTCCGCCCCTGGTCGTTTGGACTTGTTACATGGCAAATTCAGGATATATTAGGACTGAAACTGGGTTAGAAGGTGTGAGGTAAAAAATATTTAGCTGTGTGTTTGGTGTGTGTGTGTGGTCTAGGCGGAGCTGCATACCGGAGTGCTACCCATCGTCCAGGCCGTGGCTCTCAGGGGAGAAAAACTGCACCGAGTCTTTCATAGCACTCTGGACCACCTGGTGCACATCATGAACGGCTACTGCCTACCCGAACCCTTCTTCAGTGGCAGAGTAAAGCGCGCGCACACACACACACAACACACACACACACACACACACACACACACACATACACACACACACACTCTGTCTCTCCCACACCAACGCAAAATAAGTCAATATCAGCATTTTCCAACAGTGATGTTAATAATAATAGTAATGCTAAACCATGTGTGTGTCTACTCAGCTGAAGGAGTGGGTGGAGCGGTTGATGAAGACGCTGCGGGATCCGTCGCTGCCCCTGCTGGAGCTGCAGGACATCATGACGAGCGTATCGGGTCGAATCCCCCCAGCTGTAGAGAAGGCCATCAAAAAGGAGATGGCGCAGTATGCGAGTAACATAACCTCTGTGCTCTGCCAGTTCCCCAGCCAACAGGTACACACACTCATGAATACACACATGTACACACACATTCGGACTTTGTGTTTTCTTAACATTTATTTTTTTTATTTTATTGTTAAATAATTTTTGCTTTATATGCATCCAGTGTAAATAATGAAACATGATTGTATTGCTTTCGCTGCTCATCATCATCGTTCCTGCTTTTCTGTGTCAGATCGCCAGCATCCTAGACAGCCACGCAGCAACCTTAAACAGGAAGTCGGAGCGCGAGGTCTTCTTTATGAACACGCAGAGCATTGTGCAGCTCGTCCAGAAGTCAGTTACAATACAGTCAAACAACACACACGTTCTTATTAAATCCAAACTGCTGTTCCAATAGTTTCGTGTACTCGTGTTTATCCAAACAAATGCATCCGTAGATATCGCAGCGGTATCCGCGGCCACATGAGGGCGGTGGTGATGGATTTACTCAGGCAGTACCTGAAGGTGGAGGTGCAGTTTCAGCACGGTGAGCTGTGTTCTTCATCATACAGACAAACATCACACAAATAATAATGATGTTGATGTCTATTCTGTGTTGAAAAACTGTACAGGTTGTAACCGAGCCTTTAATAAATGCTAGAGATATTTGTCCAAAATGGACACATGGGTGTGGGTGTGTGTGAAGAATAATGGACAGAAAATCTTTCTGTGATTTCAGGTCACTATGACAAGTGTGTGTTCACGCTGCGTGAGGAAAACAAAGGCGACATGGCCAACGTGCTTAACTACATCTTCTCTCATGCACAAGTCACCAAGAAGAACTCTTTGGTTACCATGCTGATTGTAAGTACACACCTGCCCCTTCACACACACACACACACACGGGTTATTCTACTGTACCTCAACTCGATTCGTCAACTTCTTATCTCACTCTGTTCGTCTCTAGGATCAGTTGTGTGGGCGGGACCCCACGCTGACCGATGAGCTCATGGCCATTCTTACCGAGCTCACCCAGCTCAGCAAGACCACCAACGCCAAAGTGGCTCTGCGTGCCCGCCAGGTACACACACAAACACACACAACAGAACCAATTTCAGGGAAGCTGCTTGAATGAGTTACTAAAGCTCTCCTGGCTTCGATTCGAAGGTGCTGATCGCGTCTCACCTGCCTTCATACGAACTGCGCCACAACCAGGTGGAGTCCATCTTCCTCTCTGCCATCGACATGTACGGCCATCAGTTCTGCATTGAGAACCTGCAGGTACACATCTACTATTTCGATTGCTGAATCCTTTGTGCAGTGGAATGAGTGAAATCTTTAGACTGTGGCACCATCTGCTGGTCACATGTGGAACTTTCTGTTGGGAAACCTCATTTCCATGGCCCATGTGATTTTATTAAGACTGAGAGGATTAAAGGGTATACATTTTTATAAATATTGTTTACATGACTTATAATTTTGACGTACAGGTGTGACCTAAATTAGTACTTTCTTTCCAAAGTAGTAAACGGAACATGAGGCTTAATTAAAAGTCTGTTGATGAAGTCGTTCATTAATCCGCTGGATTGATGAATGTGACGTCAAGTTGTCTCCCATAATTTTTCCTCTCGTTTTTCATCGTCTAGAAACTCATTCTGTCCGAGACGTCCATCTTTGACGTTTTGCCCAACTTCTTCTACCACAGCAACCAGGTGGTCCGGATGGCCGCTCTAGAGGTACGTGAAGGTACTTCTTGCATGACGTATTTATTTTATTATTTTTTTTCTTAGAAAGATTTTTAAGGAATCAGGATTCTTGTCTTCATCAGGTGTATGTTCGAAGAGCGTACATAGCGTACGAGCTCAACAGCGTCCAGCACAGACAGCTAAGGGACAATACGTGCATCGTGGAGTTTCAGTTCATGCTGCCCACCTCGCATCCAAACAGGTGCCCCAAAATATTATGCTTTGAATCCTTAAAATACTATTTCACCCACCCTAATTCAAGCCACTTTAGTGTTGACAGTTTGAAGGAGAATAGGGATAAAAGGCAAGGGGTGAATTGCCCAGGGATGTTCATCACTAACTTTGCATAAACATAAGCTAAGCTCCGCCTCCACCATTAAGGTATATGCGCTCTATTAATAACTTCTTACAGAATAATTTTTATGTAAACGCAAATGCTTTAATAGTGGTATTTAATTTAGATAGTGTTGCTTGCTAACTAAACGGGGCCAATAAGATTTTTGCATGCTCAGCACTTTGATTGGCTCTGCTTAACCAGTGCCACTCTTTGGTTTCAGATTAAAAAAAAACAAACAAATTTTTTTTTTACCAATGCAGCCAAAAAATAAATAAATGGCTGCCTGTTTGTAAAGCATGTGCTCATGTATGTTTCATTTCTTTGCATGCCTCACTCTTGACAGATTTCCTTTCGAATGAACACGTTTGAAATCTTGAAATGCTGTGAATGATGCATGTGTGTGCGAGGGAGGAGGAAGCAGTCTCTAGCGTGGTGTAGTTTGGTCATTTTAACACATAAAATAAAGAACCGCTGTATAATTGTTAATCCATCCTTCGTATCTACTAAAAAAATAAGTAAAATGTTTAAGCGAAAATTAGTGTAGCACTCGAGACTGCCTCCTGTCCCTCTCGGCCTGAAACTAACCAATCAGTAATCAATGTTGTTTGATTGCAGAGGAAACATCCCCACTCTAAACAGGTACAGTAAACATTCTTTCTACTGTCAATCAGTTTGTGTAGTAGTGTAGACTCAGATGACATAGTCTTATAAAGCAACGGTGTAAAACGCCCAGGCATTTTATGCTGTGGACACAAAGATTGGGCTTTCAATGATTTTTGAGGTAAATTAGTTAAAATCACACTTTAAATTCCCTCTAATAATGGTAACTGTCTAGCTTTAACAGTAAAATTACTAAATATTTGAGTATGCCATAGAAATCCTAAAAGATTAGCTCATGTTAGCCAAAAGGCTAGCTTTTTCTTATGTAACATGAACATCTATGAATATTTCAGATCCTTTCATATTGGTTTATTTTCTGTATGTGGCCAAGTCTAGCATTACACATTGTAAACATTTCTGAATTCTGAACAATTCTGTCACATTAGCTTATTTTGGTCATCTGGCTAGCTTAAGCAGTAAATATTATTAGTATTTGTGATTTTGAAAACTTTAGCTAACTAGCTTAATCAGTTAATATTCTAAAGGTGTAAAAAAATAAATAAATGAATTGGAAAATCCTGTCAGTATTTGCTTATGTTAGCCAGCTTGCTAGCTTCAACAGTGCAGTTTTTAATGTTTATGAGCACAAATATATAAACATATTAATTCTCCTTGAAACCCTATTAGGTTAGCAAGTGTTAGTAAGTTTAGCAAGTGTAAGCAAGTAGCTCATGTTAGCAAGATTCTTAGCGTTAACAATGAATATTTTGAATATTTATAAATACGACAGCTATCCTGTCATAAAACGTGTAGGCCTTGGTCTTTGTTAATGAACTTAATAACTTTAGCAGTAAATTTACTGAATGTTAATGAATATATCCTAAAAATCCTGTCAGATTACCTCATGTTAGCCAGCAGGACAGGTTTATCATGAGTATCGTGAACATTTATAAATATGACAGAAATCCTTTGAGAAATTTCTTTCTGCTACCTTATGGAGATCATCTGTTAGCTTTCACAGCAAATATTCTAAATATTTTAAATATTATTTATTTGACTGAAATATACTCCTGGGTATTTTTATGCTAAGCAGCTGGCTAGCTTTACCAGTAAATACCTGGATTTTGAACAGGATATTTAGGTCATAAATATAAACCTTTATGACCTAAATATCCTGTTCAAAATCCAGTCAGTTTAGCTCATGTTAACAAGATTGTTGACTTTATTAGTGATTAGTGAAATATTTATGAATTAGACAGAAATCCTTGTAGACATCTTGTCATGTTGGGTATAATGGCTGTATAGTGGTTATAGTGGCTATGTTTAACAGTAGATATAATTATTTATTGATTTTATTGATGAATCCTGTCATTTTACTGAAACTAGCTTACTACAGTGCCTTGCAAAAGTAGTCATATCCCTTGAACTTTACCACAATTTGTCACGTTACAACCACAAAGGTAAAAAGTTATTTATCAGGATTTTACATGATAGACCAACACAAAGTTGCACATAATTGTAAAGTTGAAAGTTTTTACAAATAAAAATCTAAACTGTAGCTTAGCAACATTCTAAACATTTAAAGTTAAAAAAATCCTCTCAGATTAGCTTATTTTAGCCAACTGGCTAGCTGTGTCAGTAAATATTTAGGAACATGTACAAATCTTCTTATAAATCTTGCCAGGTTAGTACACATTAGCAAGCAATATTTAAAATTGTTATGAACAGAACAAACTTTTTCAGTTTAGCTCATGCCATCTAGTTGGCTAAGTTTTGCTGAAAATATTTGTGAAGTTGTATCAATTTTAAAAATGTGTTACCTGATAAACTTAATTTCAGTGTGCTAGCTAACAACAGTTTCAATCATTCGCTAGCTTATTGTTCCTAGTGTTTATTTTCAGCTCTATATTAAAAAAAATTCCCTGACAATGCTTATTTTTATGTAAAATGTTGATTTTTCACATAAAAATGTTAATCTCTCTTCCTCTCTTAAAAACTCTCTTTCAAAAACTAAAGTGTGTTTGGGGTGATGTTAGGACTCCAAAACTAATTTAGCATGGCTTATTGTTGTGTTTGTGTGTAATACAGTCCAGACATCATGCTGGGTTTGAATTAAGTGTCTTAATTATTGAGTTTAATTGGGACATGCCCCTTGCTGAGTGTATGTTACTCTGTGCAATTGTTCTCTCAGGAAACTCTCCGTACCACTTCTGGACTACAAACCTAAAGCTATAGCAGCTACATGTATAGCCGATGATGATAAAACTGCCACGACTAGCCTTGACACATCTACGGCTAGCCAGTCTTCATCTAATGACCTTGTGTACAGGTAGAATGAGAACGGCTCACTGAGTTAAGAGTGAAGCTTTAAAAATCCGAGGTACCGTTGAAAGCAGTATAAGGATGCTGCGCTCAACAGTGCTAAACAATTCTAACACTGTGTAAAAATTAATTGATCGAGATTATTGTTTATCCTAAACGTAGAAAGGGATGGTGAGATATTAAGGTTTCTTTTTGGTGAATTACGGGATATAAGGTGCCGATTTGACTAACACCAAAGTCATGGCTTGTTTTCGCGTTAATTTGGAAAACATTTTGTAGTGATAATTTGACGAGTTTGCAGGAAGTTTTTTTTTTTTTTCACCTGTAGTTTGCCTTCTTATGAGCTGCTTTCAAGAGCTGCTATTTAAGAGATTATATACAGTACTAGTACTAAACTGAAGCAGTTCCTAAGGAAGCAAAGCTGTTCATTCTCACATCTTTTAGGGCACAAAGACTTAAGACCAGGTTTGATACCTGTGTGTGTTTGTGTGTCTGTTTGCACTTTTAGAATGTCCTTCTCATCAAACTTGAATCACTATGGCATGGTACACGTGGCCAGCGTAAGCGACGTTCTTCTGGACACCTCCTTTACCCCGCCATGTCAGCGCATGGGAGCCATGGTGTCTTTCCGCTCCTTCCAGGAATTCACCAGGTGATTGCGTGTGTTTGATTTGTTCATGAGTAACTGCAAGACTGTGATTTTAACTTAAAATTTTTGTAATTTGTTTGAGGTGTAAGCTTTTTTTTTATTTATTTTTTTATCTTTCTTATTCTCAGGAACATTAACGATGTCCTGAGCTGTTTCTCAGACTCTCCACCCACTAGCCCTTCCTTCCCCGATGGGGGAAACCCTGTCCTGTATGTAGAGGAAGACAACAAGGTGAGGAGCCCTGTTAGACCGTCTGATGCTTATTTCAGCAGTCAAATTGTAGAGATGTGGGCAAAATCTGTTCAGTTACAGTGTGAAAGTGTCTGCACTCTTACTGATTTCTTATTCTTTTGCATGTTTGTCACACTTTAATGTTTTAGATCATCAAACAAGTTTAAATATTAGCCAAAGATAACAGAAGTAAACACATCATGCAGTTTTTAAATGAAGGTTTTTATTATTAAGGGAAAACAAAATCCAAAACTACATGTACATAGCTCTGTGAAAAAGTGTTTCAAAAGTGTCCCATTATGCGTGGCGTAAAAGTAACACTGCATTTTAGAAAAAGAGCATCATACCAACAATAAAATATGGTAGTGGTAGTGTGATGGTCTGGGACTGTTTTGATGCTTCAGGACCTGGAAGACTTGCTGTAATAAATGGAACCATGAATTTTGCTGTGGACCAAAATATCCTGAAGGAGAATGTCCGGCAATCAGTTTGTGATCTCACGCTGCAGAGAACTTGGGAACCCAGCAAGTCCACTTCTGGCTAAAAAAACAAAAAACAAAATGAAGACTTTGGAGTGGCCAAGTCAAAGTCTTGAATCCAATTAAGATGCTGTGGCATGACCTTAAAAAGGTGGTTCATGCTTAATGTGGCTAAATTACAACAATTATGCAAAGCTGTGTGGGCCAAAATACCTTTACAGACTCCCAGTTGTTGCTGCTAAGGGTGGCCCAACCAGTTATTAGGCTTAGTGGGCAACTATGTAGTTTTGGATTTTGTTTTCCCTTAATAATAAAAACCTTCATTTAAAAACTGCATGTTGTGTTTACTTTTGTTATCTAATATGAATAATATTTAAATTTTATCTGAAGAATTAAGGTGTGACAAACATGCAAAAAAACACTTTTTCACACCATGGTATGTGTCACAATTATTTTGTGTGGCATTAATCACCACACTCACTTCAGAATTGTTTTTTTTAATTATGATGTTTAAATTTGAGGTGCCAAAAATGTCATTCCTTTATAGTCCTACAGGTGGCACTCTGAACTATTCACACATCCTGTGTAGCAGGAGCAAATTATTTGATTGTTTGTTTAAAATTGTAAAAAAAAAAAAAAAATTTAATCAAAATATTTACCAAATTCTGATACTTATCGACACAAACCGTTCTTCTTCTTCTTTTTTTTTTTATATTTACACTATAATAACTTTTGATTGTCTTCAGCTGAAGCTACATTCCAAAACTTTTTTTTTTTTTTTAAGCCTGTTGATACTGTAGTGGAAGAAATGTTGAAAACTGAAAAAAAAAAAAGAAAGAAAATTCATTGTCACCAGGCTGTAAGGGAGATCTTGGTGTGTTGAAATAAATTTTAAGTATCCTGGAAAAGATCTCCCACATGTTCATAGCGGTGTCCGGTTTGTTTGTAGAGCACCCTGGATGAACCCATCCACATCCTGAACGTTGCTATTAAGACCGACAGTGACATCGACGATGACGGTTTGGCCGCCATGTTCCGGGAGTTCACGCAGTCCAAGGTAAACCCACTATTTCAGACTATAATTTTTTAAAGCTCATCTCCTTCTCCGGTTGCTTCATGTAAAACTCTCGATTCTTGCTTTTTAGAAATCGGTGCTGTTTGAGCATGGCATCCGGCGGCTCACCTTCCTCGTGGCTCAAAAGGTGAGAACTACGTTTTCCACAGGATGCATTACGCCATCCGTTTTTGTCCCGCCAGCTCGTTCTTCATGTCTGTGCTTTACTAAAATGATCCAAAAAATGTGAATGAAAAAAAAAAAAAACAGTCTTAATTCTGACTCAAATCTACCCGTCCCATTGCATGTTTCTTTCTTTCTCTCCATCCCTTTGCTGTCTCGATATCATTACTAACAGGATTTCAGGAAACAGATCAACTGTGAGGTGGACCAGAGGTTCCATGTGAGTATTTCTGTGTGTATTCTATGTAAGAGAACAGATCTGCAAATACCGTTCTCCTCTCAGCTTGTAATTTCAGCTTGAACCGATTGCAGTTGACTAATTTACCGTACAATTTGACTTTAGTCACGAACAATTGCTTGAGTGTTGCTATCGAGGTAACTGATTTTATTCATTTATTTTTAACACAGAGGGAGTTCCCAAAATTCTTCACCTTCCGGTCAAGAGACAAGGTAAGTTTACTTTACTGACACAACACAACTTTGTCTTGTTTTTAGTGCTGACAGGTTAAAGGTTCAATCACATGATGAACTGCATTAAAGCAATAAACATTTTGAAAGAAGGGATTTAGAGGGATGTCAAAAAGATTCACTTTACTATTAAAGTTCAATAAATAAAAAACAGGAATGAAGAAAAGGGGTAAGTAAGGAAGGACAGAAGGAAAAAGAAACTGGAAAGAAGGTTCAGAAAGGAAGACAAAGAGGGAAAAGAAACGCAGGAAAAAATAAAAGGAAGGATAAGGAGGATGGAAAGGAAAAACAGACAGAAGGATCAGAGAGGGGAAAAGACAGGAAAAAAGAATAAGAGGGGGGAAGGGAAATGGGGAGGAAAGAAAGAGAAGTTAAATGGAAAGGAAAGTGATGAAGAAAAGAAAAAGAAATCAAGAGAGGGGAACTCGAGAAAGATTGGAAGGTGGAATAAAATGTGAAGAAGTAAGGAAGGATGGACAGAGAGAGAGAGGAAAGAATGAAAAAAATGAGAAGACAAAACGAGAGAAATACAAGAGTAAGACAGGATAGACAAATGTGGAGAAAGAACAAAAAAGAAAGTACAGACAGAAATAGAGAGATGGGGAAAAGGAGGACAAAATTCAAAGTGAGGAAGAAATGAAGAGCAAATGAACAAAAAGGAAAGGAAAGAAATAAGTAAAAAATTTAAAAGGGGAGAAATTAGGAAGAAAGGTAAGAAGGATGGGCAAATGTGGAGAAATTAAATGAAAGGAATGACAAAGAAATGGGGAGAAGGGGACAAATGGAGTGATGAAGGAATGAAAAACAAAAATATGAGTAAAAAAAGAAATAAAAATTGAAAGAAGGGAAGTAAATGAAGCTGAGGATAAAGGAAGAATGAGGGTAGGAAAATCAAGGAAGGAAGGACAAATGTGAAAGAAGGTAAAAAAAAAAATGAAAGAGGAAAGATAAAGAAATTGTGAGAAAGGGGGAAGAATAAAAATAGAGAGGATAGAAAGTATTAAAAAGTAAAATAAGTTATGGAGGGAAAAAAGAATGGACCAAAAAGAAAAATGCAATGAGGGAGAGAGGTATAGTCAGAAATAATGACGAAGAAATAAAGAGGAACCGTGGTCAGTTTCATTATCGGGTGTTTCCTTTTCTAGGACCAAGACAGTGAACAGTTTTTAAACCAGGTCGTGACTCGTTTCTATTTAAAGGGCTAAAGTTTCTGTTTTATCCAGGTCGTAACAGAGCTGTTATCTTCAACACCCATTTATCGAAAGTCTTTATGTTTGATCCCTTTGGTAGTAAAGTCGAACACCCAGAAAGCCTAGACAGAAATAACGCTAGAGTGGAGGCGGTCCTTCCCTCCTGCGCCTGCTCTCTCTCTCTGATAGCCTCTCAATCATGCTTGATAATGGCTCCTCCTGACTGTGATAGTTTTCTAAAATGGTTCCACCAAAGCTCATTACTTTAATGAACTTTTTAATTATTTTGCCCATTTGAGAGAGATGACGTCCATTAGCTAGCTGTGATTACCTACATTTACTAAATCTAGCCTGCTATTAGCGCTGCGGGGGGGAGGGCGTAAAGGGGGCAGGGGTGGCGTCGGGTGGATTGCACCACTTTCTGCTCTCGTCGCACACTCCAAATTTAAAACGACTAATTTCACCCTCTCCATCTCGCAGCTATCGTTTATGAAAAGTTTTTCCGTGACTGTTTTGTTCGTGCTTCCAGTTTGAGGAGGACCGGATCTACAGGCACTTGGAGCCGGCGCTGGCCTTCCAGCTGGAACTGAACCGCATGCGGAACTTTGCGCTCACCGCCATCCCGTGTGCCAACCACAAGATGCACCTCTATCTGGGCGCCGCTCGCGTGGAGGTGGGCACAGAGGTCACCGACTACCGCTTCTTCGTGCGCGCCATCATCCGCCACTCGGACCTCGTCACTAAGGTGCGGGACACACTTTAAGTCTACTTGGTAGCGTTTGTACAGTGTTGTACGCTGCTTTCTTAATGTAGTGCAAATTAACGTAGTATTACTTGACTTTTTGTGCTTTTTAAAAAAAAAAAAAAAAAAAAAAATTTTTTTTTTAGGAAGCCTCTTTTGAGTACCTGCACAACGAGGCTGAGAGACTGCTCTTGGAAGCCATGGACGAGCTCGAGGTGGCCTTTAACAACACCACAGTTCGTACAGACTGCAACCACATCTTCCTCAATTTCGTCCCCACTGTCATCATGGATCCCTCGAAGGTTACTCAGTACTGTACGTTGCTCAAATAGAAGCCCCTGATTCACTGTGTGCTCTGAGAATTAAACACTGTGTCTGTTTCGTCTCAGATCGAGGAGTCTGTACGCTCCATGGTGATGCGTTATGGCAGTCGGCTATGGAAGCTGCGCGTGCTCCAGGCCGAGCTAAAGATTAACATCCGGCTCACGCCCACGGGCAAGCAGATCCCCATCCGCCTCTTCCTGACCAACGAGAGCGGCTACTACCTGGACATCAGTCTGTACAAGGAGGTCACGGACTCTCGCACGGGACAGGTGGGGCCCAGTGACCGTCAGGTGGGGCTCACACGTCTGTCGCTCAAACACATGTACACACTAATGTCGTCAGTGTCACAAGGATGAAAATAATTAGTGATGATGATGATAGTAAAACAAATTATTTAAAATTATTATTTTAATCAGGCAAGATTTTTTTTTCATATTTTTCTTTTTACAGCAGATGAGGTAGGTCTTATCGTCATGATGCCACGCCATGATTGTCAAGTACACAATAAATAAGAAGACTATTCATAAAAATGACGAGTCATGCCATTATTTTCTTGGCCTTGCACATCTATCTATAAAAAAATATTGTTTAGAATTGTTTTGTACAGCATGTAGTGGTTACATTTACATTTAGGCATTTGGCAGACGCTCTTATCCAGAGCGACTTACATTTTTATCTCATTATACATCTGAGCAGTTGAGGGTTAAGGGCCGCGCTCAAGGGCCCAACAGGGGTAACCTGGTGGTTGTGGGGTTTGAACCTGGGATCTTCCGAACCATAGTCCAATGCCTTAACCACTGAGCTACCCCTGGCCTCGTTAGCTCTGTCGCCTCCAGGGTCAGGGTTCGATTCCCGTCTCTGTTCATGGAGTTTGCATGCAGGGTACTCCGGTTTCCTCCCACAGTCCGAAGATATGCAGGTTAGGCTAATTGGCGTTCACCAATTGTCCGTAATGTGTAAATGGATTTGCACCCTGTTCAGGTTGTACTCTGCCTCGTGCCCTAAGCCTCCTGGGATAGACTCCAGGTCCCTGCGACCCTGAATACAGGATAAAGCGGTATAGAAGATAAGTGAGTGTTTTGTACAGTCTGTGTTTTTAGTATGTTAGTTAGGCCCGATCTCTCTTCCATGGCACTTAGATCACATGACCTGAGACCTCATTATAATTTTCAACCATCAAGGGAGACACAGAGACAACTCACAAAAAAAATCAAGCTTTTTACAGAATCTGCCATAAATCTTTTTTTGTTTCAACACCTAGTCATGTGACCGATGTATTTGCATACTCATTAATATTCATTAGTGTCTGCCAAAGATGGGCGTGGACACAGGATCAGCCTCGTCTGTGTTGAATGTTTATACAATACAGTGTGTTTGCTATAGTGATTTTATTTTATTCTTCTTTATTTTAACATACATTCTTACACACGTAATATAAATCCTGAGAACCATGTATGGTCTGTGACAATCTTTGTAGTGTGTCCATGTCAAAGCAGTCAAACATGTACTGTATTTAGTATATTTATTTTTTTCCTTCTATTGATCATTAGGGCCCAAGCACTATGACATCATTCCTATGTCATCATATAGGCACTCCTGTTATTTTAAGGATTTTCTTTCACGGCATTTAGGGCTTTTTGGAGTTTAAAAAGTCATGAAGAATGGCAGAGAGGATCAGGATGCCTGAGAGTTTTGGCCCTGGGCGTGGCATTAGAGGAATTATTAATCTCTCGAACGGGTCAGCTCTGACAACACCTTAAACTTCTGTTGAAAAATGTCTGATAACTTTTTGTGTGACATCATAGTGTGATGTTTTTCTCCCCGCAGCATCTGGGCTTTTTGGAGATCTAAACAAAATCCCCCCCTTTTCTAAATTGATGTCATAATGGTGATCACATGCCTGTATCCACTGTGCCCACTGTCTTTCTGGTGCGCCTGTGTGGCGATGGCACAGGGTGCTTTGGCCCGGCCATCGTTGCTTGCAGTTATATTTTTAATTATTGTCCAATATTACTGCAAATTATTATATTTTCTGCTGAAAGAATGGCTTCAACTCAGTCTGTGTTTCATATTCAAGCCCAGACATCAGTGTCGGTTACTCCAGTGTATCTTCTTTTTTTTATTCCTTTATAGCACTGTTTTTCATTTTATTATTTTTTTCCAGATCATGTTCCAGGCGTACGGAGACAAGCAGGGGCCTCTTCATGGCATGCTCATCAACACACCATATGTCACGAAAGACCTGCTGCAGTCCAAACGTTTTCAGGCCCAGAGCCTCGGCACCACCTACGTCTACGACTTGCCCGAGATGTTCAGACAGGTACGCTCAGCTACGATAACGATGATAATAATAATAATAATAATAATAATAATTATAATAAAGATCAGCAAAAGCATTAATATGAAAACATCTACATTAAAAAAATTTTTTTAAAAAACAAGATTCAGAGTGGAAATAATAAAACAATTAAAATGAATCATAAATACCCAAAGATCTTAATTTAATATGAATTTTTAATTAATCAATATATCTTATTTCATGCAATGCTGTATAACGAAAACGCAAGTTGTCTTATTCCAGACGTATTAGGAAGCATAATTTAGTGCTGTGGTTTTTCTTTCTTTTTTTTTTCTTTCTTCCATTTTTTTCGTAATTTTCCTTCCCTCTGTCTTTCTTACATCCATTCAGGCACTGAAAAAGTTGTGGCAGTCCATGGATGCGTACGCTCACCTGCCCAAGTGCCCACTACCCTCCGAGCTTCTCACCTTCACTGAGCTGGTGCTGGACACTCAGGGTCAGCTGGTGCAGATGAATCGCCTCCCCGGGGGCAACGAGGTCAGACCCTTAAGTACTGTTTAGAATCTTAACAAATTAAAATAAAAAACTTTAAATGCGCGGTAAAGTGAAATTCAGGAAACTGTATGTTTTAGATCGGCATGGTGGCATGGCGGATGACCCTCCGGACGCCCGAGTACCCTGCCGGCCGCGACATCATTGTGATCAGCAACGACATCACGCACAAGATCGGCTCGTTCGGGCCGCAGGAAGACGTCCTCTTCCAGCAGGCGTCGGAGATGGCGCGTGAGAGCGGCATTCCGCGCATCTACATCGCTGCCAACAGCGGCGCCCGAATAGGACTGGCAGAGGAGATCAGACACATGTTCCACGTGGCCTGGCAGGACCCGGCCGACCCGTACAAGGTGGGACACACAGGAGATAAAATACATCTAAAGGAAATAAGCTCAAGTTCAAATAGCGCTGGCGGGCGTACGTCATATGGAGCTCGGAAAATGCACGTGGAACTTAACTGGTTTTCTCTTGCAGGGATTCAAGTACCTGTACCTCACACCTCAGGACTATAAGAAGGTCTCGGCGCTGAACTCCGTGCACTGCGAGCATGTGGAAGACGAAGGGGAATCGAGGTGTGCACACGATTATGTTTGTTTATTTATTTATTTATTCGACTGATCTTGTCATGCAAATCAACTTATTGTTTGTGTGTCTCCAGGTATAAGATCACAGACATCATCGGAAAGGAGGAGGGTTTAGGTGTTGAGAACCTGAGAGGCTCAGGGATGATCGCTGGAGAATCTTCACTTGCGTATGAAGAGATCATCACCATGAATCTGGTACTAAAATATTTATTTAATAAAGATATCTGTCTGTAAAGTAAAATTTGCTTGTAATCGAGCATCGTCTTGTTGCTCAGGTGACGTGTAGGGCCATCGGGATCGGCGCATACCTGGTGCGACTCGGCCAGAGGACCATCCAGGTCGAGAACTCGCACATCATCCTGACCGGAGCCGGAGCCCTCAACAAGGTGCGTAGCTATGGCTAGAGCCTTTCCCAATTGTCCCGGATTTCTTCCAACTGACCAAACAATTTAAGCAAAGAATGGAATTTTACAGCGCGTATACAATTAACAAACTCCACGTCCACATCCACTAATCAGTTAACTCAAATAAAAACAGAGAATTAACAAACGGATCCAGCCCGTGTCTGGGAATTACTCCGACCCTAACGCCGAAACAGGTTTGAGACTATGCTCTATAATCGGTTCCGCTTTCTGAGCCGCCGCATATTAATCTGTGCAGCGAAAACCATTTTCCCTTTTTAGTCTCTCGTATACAAATGGCCGTCATAACTGTTTGCTCACATGCATAAATTTCCACGCTGCCCCGGCAGATAAGGCCAGTTTAATTTGCTCCCTGTTTAATTGCATCAGTAAATTTCAGGCCGTGGAGTGCAGCATGGTGACGGCGTAGGACCGGTTTTGTTTTGTTATTTATTTATATTTCACTTTCTTCCCAATCACATTCCTCTCATCTACGTCTCGATAGATTGCTGCTTCATTTGTGCGATTAATAAATCAACACTTTCGTGATAAGGATTGTAATGAAGTTGCTTAGGAAAGTCAACTGTATGTCTTTCTTGAAAATGACTCGATCACAACCGTTTTTAGGCTCTTCACCCTCTGCTTTGTGGACATTTTTAATTGTTTGGCCATTCATTTTCACACCATTGTTCCTCGGGAATTTCCATTTCCACGTTTCTTTCTTTCTTTCTGGTCCTGCAGGTCTGGTAGTGTTAATGTTCTGTTTTGTTTTTTTTTAAAGAAAGATTGGCATTGTTATTTACATAGAAATGGGTTGATGCCCGAGGCATCAAGGGAGAAAAGGGCACCTGTATCATTCCTGGGCAAACTATCTCTGACACTTTTATTAATTTTACTGTGGTGAAAAATAACACGTTTCACACTTTGGTCTGTGGCGTACCTAAAGTATATTCTAAAACCTCATGGTTTGCTACTAATTTGCCAACACCTGCTACGATTTCTTTCCAACCCCCTACAAAACACAGTATTGGTGCTAATTTATTTTTATTTTTTTTATGTTCTACAGTACATATAATACAGAAAATGTGTGTGCCAAAGAAGCTACTTCTGAAGTGACCAATCTTGCTTCCCTAAAAATTTCAAGTTGCTAATTTCAACCATTTTGGAGAGATGATTTTATATGAGCCTCAAAAATGGCCATTTTACAGTGTTGTACTGTCTCGCTTCAAACAATAATCATTTAGATCGACAATTATTCAAAATATTGATACTAAAATTGGTGTAAGTTTCTATAAGCATATGACCTGTAAAAATTGTAGCTTAAAGCATTCCATGCAAAATTTATTTCTTTTTTAAATCTGTAGTGTTTGTAACCATGTCAAATTCATGCTTCAATATCTTAAAAATGTAACATTTTAGAATAAAACTCTTTTTAGTAGGGATGCACCGAAATGAAAATTCTGGGCCGAAAACGAAACCGAAATTTTTGGATGCACTTGGCCGAAAACCGATACCGAAACCAAAAATGGCTTCATTAAAAAACGTTTAAAATATTTTCTTTTTGTTTGTATTAAAAAAACTACAAATTAATTAAGCAATCAAACTGTTATTGATAATAAATAACAGTAATAAGGCTGTTTAACAATAACAAAACTTGCTTCCAAGTGCTTCCAAACCGCCGACATACTCCGTGTTTGATGCGTAATGACAGCGCGAACGAGACGGGAGGATGGGAGAGGCGTGGCGACAATTTCGGCTTTTATTTTCGGCGCTTTCTTACGTTTCTTACGAAAATTTTCTGCGGCCGAAATTTCGGTGCATCCCTACTTTTTAGGTTTGTTTCTTTTCATGTGGAATCTAAATCGACCAAGTTTTATCTGAATGACAATTAAGATCATTAAAAGATTTGAAAAAAGTTATGGACACTACAGACATAAAAGGACATATAAATTGTATTCAACAAATGTGTTTCGTTTTATCTGATAAAAATTTAAATGTGTAGCAAATTTAAGAAAAATGAAGCATGGATCAGGAGATAAGAAGCATTAAATATAATAAAAAAGAATGTTACATGGTCCTATCTGAAAATTCACTTTACAATTTTACTATTCTGATTTTATTAAAATGGCGATTCTATTCCACAATTTTATAAATATCCCAATTCGATATTATTTTTTTCAGATTTTGTTAAATTTTAAGACCTTGAACCATTTAAATAGTTGCCATAACTCGAAAATCGTATACCAAAATTTTATTCAGCTAATAATAATTAGTAATTAAATGTAACTCATACCTTATAACATTAGTTTTCTCACTTAAAAACCAAATGCAGCATTTAAACAATACAAAATAACTTAGAATTCAAGAGTATTGAGACCAAAGTGAACTTCGCTGTTTTAATGACATTCTAAAAATTTTTTACAATAATGAAAATCGAGATAAAAAGAATAATTTGTTATCTTCTTTTTTTTCTCATTGGTGCTGGAGAAGACCGAGACGTTAGCTATAGAATCTGAATATCATTGTCACATAGCCAGTCTTTTCTAGTTTTTCAGTTAATTAGCACAGTTCTTCAGCCTGCTGATAGGCTAGAACTAATTAGTGAGATCACATGTTTTGTCCACAGGTAGAGCTCTACAGTAATACATGGCACATGTTGTCTGAATGATCAAAAGGCTGCACAGCTTGTTCACATCAGTTTGCAGTTCTGCACTTAGCAGAGCCACAACAATTCTTGAGTAATCGTGATTTGAAATTGAGACCAACTGGAAGCAAATTGAAGGAATTTGGCTTAAGTTTTTGATTCTACTTTTTAAAGAAGCATGAGCAACCTGTGTATGAAGTCATGAAGAACCTCGACAATCCACCTTAAAATAACTTACAACTTAATATGATTTTTTTTTTAATCAAAGACTACATTGCAATTTTTTAAGTATGCTAGAATAGTTTTTTTGTTTGTTTTTTCGATGGCTGTGATTTCTCCCGAGCCACAACCAAACTCCAGACAATTTCCTACAATCGTGAGATTATACCATTTCAAAATGTAGAAAAGGCTCCTTAACCTTTTTTTCTCTTTACGTCTTACAATCCTAGTAGTTCTAAACGAGCTGTTTCTCATTCAGTCCTACACGTAGAGAAATCATTAACAGGGTGTGTGCTCTGAGCAGGATCGTTCCTGCTTCCTTTTAAACTGTGGATGTAAAACAGACATTTATGTTGTTTAAGTTATGGCGTGTAAAGTGTTATTTGGGTTTGTCAGGTCAGTGGCGTGACCGGGAGGTCAGAGCACACCATGACCCCTTTTCATTATTCTTTATGAGCTGTCTTGGCTTGCAGGCAGGTGCTTACATTTGGAGGGTAAACGCTCGATAGCTAAACATGGTGTCGTCCTCCGGCGGCGTCATTTATGAGCTTTTAACGACTACGCTTGAATAGCGAGAATAGATCTTCCCGCTCCTCGGGGCTGTAAATAAGTCAGCGTCAGCGGGTCGGAAGCCTTCGGGCACTGACGTGACGCTGATGGTATTGACCCAGGTAAGATGTGCCGGTGCAGGAAAAACGGACTATTCACAGTCTAAACAGATAAACAGTTATAATTTCTGAGGATTTGAGTAGAATATTAAAAACAACTTTGAGGAAGATCTCTCTCTTTTTGTTTTGTTTTTTATTAATTTTTCTTCACTGCAGGTGCTCGGTCGTGAGGTTTACACGTCTAATAACCAGCTGGGAGGCGTGCAGATCATGCACAACAACGGCGTCACACACACCACCGTGTGCGACGACTTCGAGGGCGTTTACACACTGCTGCACTGGCTGTCCTACATGCCCAAGGTGGAAGGCTCGCACCCACCGCTCACTAATTATTCAATTTATTTATTTTTGATCCATCATATAGACACATTAAGAGACGTATTTTTTAAAACATTTTCTTTTTTCAGAACACTTCGAGCCCCGTACCGCTCTTAGCAGCCAAGGACCCCATCGACCGGCCGGTGGAGTTTATACCCACCAAAGCACCATATGACCCTCGGTGGATGCTGGCGGGACGAGCCAATCAGAGTGAGCCTCAGGCATACCATATATATATATATATGTATGAAATGAGTGTAGAAGGAATTTTATAAAGGTCTTTTAAGGTCTAGAGATTTTATTTACACTATATTTTATGTTAAGATCATAAGGACTCGGAAGCTGTTTTTTTTCCTCCTTTGTTTGAAAGGATTTGAATCAGATATCAGAGGTATGTGTGTGTGTGTGTGTATTGGGTCAGGAACTGCACCAGTAGATCACTGTAGACTCGCTGTAAGATGTTCAGGTTCTGGGTTCACAGAGATAAGGCTGCGATGGACGGCCCTCGCTCGGCTTTACCGCCAGGAGAGATTCCACATCTAAGTAATTACAGCGGAGAGAGAGAGTGAAAGAGAGAGAGAGAGAGAGAGAGACGCGGCCTCGGGCCCAGACGCACAGCTTAATTTCGGGCTGACGTCATACACATACATATGACTGTATTAAACAGTGAAAATGTGGAACTGAGCGATGGTGGAGTTAAGCCACTACCGTGTATATGTGGATGTGTACAGTATGCTGTAAAATCACAGACTTACACTCACACACACACACACCTCATGCTTATGTTGACTAAATTTTAACATTTTTATCCTCTACTATTGCAACAAGCGTGTCTATTTTATTACAGGAGGAAAGGAAATGTTATATAGAGGATCATTTTTTTATTTTTGCCTTTCTATCTCCTGCTTGCTCTCACCGTCTTTCTGTCTCTCTTCTGTCTCTCTCTCTATTTATCTGTCTCTCTCTGCCTTTCTCTCTCACTCTCTGTCGATTTCTTTCTGTTCGTCTTTCTGTGTATTCTCCCCTCTCACTGACTTCCTTTCTGTTTCTTTTTCTCTTTTTGTCTTTCCATCTGCCTTTCTGTTTCTCGCATTGTCTTGCTTTTCTGTCTCTCTCTGACCTTTGTTTTCCTTTCTCTCGCTATTTCTTCCTGTCCATTCATTTCCTCTCTCTCAGACCCTAAAGGCGCGTGGGTGAGTGGATTCTTCGACCAAGGCTCGTTTATAGAGATGATGCAGCCGTGGGCACAGAGTGTGGTGGTGGGCAGAGCCAGGTAAGTTCTGTATACAAACACACTGCCATCTTATCAAGAGGCACAAGCTTTACTGTTTTTTTCACTTATTTCCTGTTTTCGGTTACGTTAGAAGCACAAGCACAGTTTTCCTAATAATTAGTAATAAGCTCTTCTTCAAAGCTATGTCCCCCCCTTCCCTCTCTCTCTCTCTCTCTCTCTCTTTCTCTCTCTCCCCATCACTGACCTCTGACCTCAGTACCTCCAGCCCTGGAGCATTTTCGCTGGAACATACCCAGCTCTCATTAGCCCACTTTAAAAGCTTTTCACCCAAACCATCAGTTCTCCATCAGTCCTGTGTTGTTCTGCCTCGGGTCAGAGTGTACAGAGTTGTTTTGTTTTTTTTGTTGAATAAATCTGAGTACTGATGTGTTTGCAGGTTGGGAGGGATCCCGGTTGGCGTGGTCGCCGTGGAGACGAGAACGGTCGAGCTGTCCATCCCAGCAGACCCGGCTAATCTGGACTCTGAAGCCAAAGTGAGCCTCACTCACACACATACACACACACGCACTCTCACAGCTGCTGTACTTGCAGACTCAGCTTACGTGTATGTCTCGCCTTCTTTAGATCATCCAGCAGGCTGGTCAGGTCTGGTTCCCTGACTCTGCGTTCAAGACGGCTCAGGCTATTAAGGACCTGAACCGGGAGGGACTCCCTCTCATGGTGTTCGCCAACTGGAGAGGCTTCTCTGGGGGCATGAAAGGTCTGTCATTTGGGAATAAAACAAAATGCACTGTTGCATGCGAAAGTTGAGTTATTTCTCTGAACACCACGTGTGCGTCTCGCTCGTAGACATGTACGACCAGGTGCTGAAGTTCGGCGCGTACATCGTGGACGGACTGAGGGAGTACAGGCAGCCGGTGCTCGTCTACATCCCGCCCCAAGCCGAGCTCCGTGGGGGATCATGGGTAGTCATCGACCCCACAATCAACCCGCGGCACATGGAGATGTACGCAGACAAGGACAGCCGGTAAGAGCTTCTTTCGCAGCACTCCTGTAAAACCTAATACCGTCTCAGTTTGTCGACACAGAAATTGTATGAAAAATTTTGTTTTCTGCAGTGGAGGCGTGTTGGAGCCGGAGGGAACGGTGGAGATCAAGTTTCGGAAGAAGGATCTGGTTAAGACGATGAGGCGTGTCGATCCCGTATACATGGGTCTGGCAGAGAGACTTGGTGAGTAATTAATAATATCGCAAGTAAATTTTAAGTGGCAAGACGAAAGTTTTTTAAATAATTTTTAACTCGATGAAGCAGTTCGTCTGCCGAGCGTCACGTGATCACAACTGAGCCGATGGTACTTCTCTTCCTTTTGCGCTGTGGGATTATGGGTAATCACCGCCCGTGCTCGGTCTCGGTGTGCGTGCACACTGGTATAGTCAATATCCGCGCAAGTGTACTGTTTACTATAACACTGTGACCATGTGTGTGTGCGCACTCGTGTAAACCTTTTTTTTTTCCAGTGTCCAAGTTTAGTTACGTTCTTCAGTAACTGTACTGCGACAATGACCTCCGTGAATGAAAAAGTTAAAATTGCTGCAGCAGTGACTGAGATAAATCTGTTTAGTAACAACACAACGTCCGCAAAAGGAGGCAAAAAACTTGTCATTAAAGAGGTTTGCTTGTTAAAGTCGTGCAAAAAGAAAAAGATTCCAGTTTGCCGACAGACACTCTGTCGTTGAGCAATGATTCCTTTATTCTAATAATAATATTAATTTGAACAAATTAACTTGAGAAAGTGACGTTTTATTTTTACTAGAGACATCAAGCAGTTTGAGGCAAAGCAGGTGGAACAGATTAAAAGTTACTGCAACAAATATCTCTAAATCATTCCTCAAATCCAGCGTATTTTCAGGTCCCTGCTCTCTCATTAAATATGTACAGAGACATTTCTGAGAAAAATAAAGCTGAGAAAGAACTAGCAGAGATTGTTTATTGGCATCATGGTAGCATCATCAAAAAAAAGTACTCCTTTGGTACTGCCTCAGCCAACTCCTTTTTTTTTTTCTTGTACTCCTTTTCCTCATAATTTCCTCACATTTTATTGTGATATGCATCATTGTATATGGCGTGGTTTTCTTTCCTTAATGCTAATCCTCTTATATACTGTATATATATATATATATGTGTGTGTGTGTGTGTGTGTGTGTGTGTGTGTGCACGCACAGGAACCCCGGAGTTGAACGTGACAGAACGTAAGGAGCTGGAGAGCAAACTGAAGGAGCGAGAGGAGTTCCTGCTGCCCATTTACCACCAAGTAGCAGTGCAGTTCGCAGACCTGCACGACACGCCGGGACGCATGCAGGAGAAAGGCGTCATCACCGTGAGCCCTTCGTTTACTTTTTTCAGAAAGCAGAAATAATTACATGCACCCAAAATAAAAATATCGTTTGTTCCATACCAACAGGATGTGCTGGAGTGGCGCACGTCCAGGCAGTTCTTTTACTGGCGCCTGCGGCGGCTCCTGTTGGAGGACACGGTGAAGAAGAAGATCCAGCAGGCTAACTGCGAGCTGACCGACGGCCAGGCGCAGGCCATGCTCCGGCGCTGGTTCGTCGAGGCTGAAGGAGCCGTAAAGGTGAGCAAAAAATAAAACAGTCTTACAAACATGTTCCGTTCCAAGGGCACGTTCGTAAGTCCGATTTGTTCTTAAGTCCGACAAAGGTAAGTCCTTTACGCCTTTGACACTAATAACTAATATACAACGTGAAGCATACTGATCCACTTGACTAAATCTGTGCCATTTCCCCACACAAAAACCGCAATCGCACCTAAGGAAATAAATCTCTCAGTAAAATGTTGTCTCTGCGCCTTTAAATCGCGAGGGGAATCCCGGACGCCGTTTTGTCTCAGAGCTGTTTTCCACTGTGTTGGACTGTAAACTCTGTTTTGTTAAGATTTTTTCGATATTAGAATTATTCACCATCAGGACAGGCTCACGGGACAGACATTTTGTATCATTTTGCTTCTAGATCGATTAATTGTTCCCGTACACCCACGCACACACGCACACACACACACACACACACACACACATTTTACACACAAAAAATATTGTATATAATTGTAAATATCTGAATATTGTAAATATATTTTGGTGTGTATTTTTTTTCTTCCGTGATTTAACCAGAAGTAGAACCGCCGCTGTCCGTATGTGTCTAAAATTCGTAACTCGAATGCTCGTAAGTCAGGGACTACCTGTATAAATGAAAAAATTTTAATGTTGTCTATTTTAACATACAGCATCTAGAAATTATTAAAATGGTAAAGCTTAAAATATATATTTTTAATGGAAATAAATAAATATTCTGCTCAGTCTACGGTTAAGCCGCCAAATTAAAGGTGCAATTTTGGAGTCTGTGCGTGAGGGACATAGCGTGCGCACACACACGCACACTCCTGGCGCGGTGCCAGACGCCGCCGGCGCCTCACGAGTATCCGCGGAAGGAGACAGTGGCTGAAGCGGCTGATGCATTAGCCCCAATCAGAGCGGGCTATCTTAAGCCGCAATTAATCTCCTTCCTGGCACGCGCAGATAGCAGAGCAACATGCTGTTTCTTAATTAAAAGCAAACGGATTAAACGTGATTAATAAAGGCCGTTAAATGTTCCCGTCGACTGTGAGCTCAGGTTGTGCTTTTTTTTTTTGTTGTTGTTTAGTTTTTTTCCTTTTTATTTTTACTAGCAAACCTTTCCAGCTTTGTTCCAAATCAGCTTGGGCTCATCTTAAATCAAGAGAGCAGTTTATAAAAAATTTGGGCTTTGATGATCAGTAAACACAAGTGATTTAAAGGTTTAAAAGACTTCCTGGTGCGTTTCATGATCGTTTTTCTGTGTGTGTTTGTGTGTTTTTGCTCTCAGGCATATTTATGGGACAGTAACGAGGACGTGGTGGAGTGGCTGGAGAGGCAGCTGACAGAGGAGGAAGGAGCGCGGTCTCTCATTGACGAGAACATTAAGTACATCCGCAGGGACCACATTCTCAAACAGATCCGCAGGTACCGTCACCCGCCGTCGCGGCGCATCTCCTAATGTACACCCCCTGCCTTTTTTTATTTCTCCACTGGTCTCTGATTTAACTTAGACACGGGTCTGGAGGGACATCCAAAGTCATCTATCCATTCATCACATTCCTTTTATTTTCTCTGATTGTCTTTGTTTGTTCTTACATGCATCCAGGCGTCTGTTTCTTTCTCTTTTTCTGTTCACCTGCCTGTCCATCTGTACTTCACTCTGGTCCACTTTAGAATTTATTCACTCTCTAACATGTTTTTTTTTTTTTTCTACCTGCATTGTGTTTATTTTTGTAGACAGAATATCTTTCTTTCTACTTTTTTACCCCTGTTGCTATATTTCCATTGTTGTAATAACATTAATAATTAACAACAAATGAAGAAAAATAAGACGTCTATGAAATTCTAATGTGTTTTTTTATTATTATTCTTTTGCTCTCTCTCTCTCTCTCTCTCTCTCTCTCTCTCTCTCTGTCCGTTGTTCAGTCTGGTTCAGGCAAACCCTGAAGTGGCCATGGACTCCATCGTGCACATGACGCAGCACATCTCCCCCACACAGCGGACCGAGGTGGTGCGCATCCTCTCCACCATGGACGGCCCAAACTCGTCCTGAACACCACCGCGCTCGCGCACACACCGCAAGCCCGAGAGGAGCCGACACGTCGTCGCAAACGAAACGATGGCTATGACTCTGGACTGTAAATGTCTCGTCCTTCACTCGTCTCAGTGGTAAAGCTTCATGATGAAGACCACTGTGTACAGCTCGGGAAGAACAAGTCGTAGAACTGCACGTTAATCCTAGTGTGTAAATTTAATACGAACTAGAAACTAGACAAGCAGAGACCAATGGCATTCCCAAACAAACAAAAAAATGTTACTGATTCTAGTTAAAGAGAAATGTGTCATGTTATTTAAAAAAACAAATCTTTATTTTTATCTTTTATGATCCCTTAGGCTTGACTTCACTGTGTTTTTTTTTTTTTTTTTTTTAAAGGCTCTAAAAAAATTTAAACATGCAGCTGCTTCGGAAGCTACTTAGGTAGTCCCTTTCCACCAGGTAGAAATGTAAAATAAATAATAAAGCATTATATACAGTATGCAGCAATACGGAGAAAGTTTGAATCATTACCTCAAAATCGTGGCTTACCTCAAAAATCGTACTCTGCATCTCAAGCTCTTGACTTGCTGTTCATAAATCATCACTAATTACCTCAAAACCGTTTACTTCTTTCAGTATTTTGACTCCTTATCTCAAGATCTTGAATGCTTATCTTTTTTTTTTTTATTTATTTGATTTAAAAAAAAGAGAAAGATCCCAAGATCCTAAGTGATTACCACTCATTCTCTCATTTCTTTTAATCCTGTTTATCGCAAGTCAAACTCATCGTCTTAAGAGCTTAATTCATCTAAATATTTCCACTTGCTGTCGTAGATGTTTGATACAATAAGGCTATGATGGTAAAGTGGAAATAATTTGGCAGATTCTTAAACTAGATTCTAGTCTTAAACTAATAAATGAAATCAAATAAGTTGGTGTCGTATGTTTTAGATCTTAATTCAGAAATTTGAGATGAGCCCAAAATTTGAGATAAGTCAAGAATTTGAGAAGCCAAAAATGTAAGAGATGTATGGAATTTAAAATGTCGTAAAGATTTCAAGTTAGTCAGGAATCTGGGAATAGTCCAAAAGTCAGGAATTTTAGATAAGTCAGGAATTTTAAATAGTAATTGGGGAGTTTAAGTCAAAAATTTGAGATTAGTCCAAAATTTGAAAAGTTAGGAATTTATATAAATCAGAAATGTTCTATAGCAAGTTGTGCATTTGAGATGAAAATTTAAGATCTCCTCAAATTTCTATTAAAATTTTAGGCTAAGGAACTTGTAAGAAAGTTAAAAATTGTTGAGCTAATAAGTCAGAAATTTGAGATAAGTAGAGAATTTTAGATAAGTCCAGAATTTGAGATGTCTTGAATTTGTAGTTTATTTTTTTCTCCCCCAGAATGTATGAGCAGCCCAAACTGGTGGATTTAAAAAAAAAATATTGCTAAATAATATAAAGCCTAAACACTACACTCACAGCTTCTAAAAGCCAGTACAATCATAACCCCGCTTATCTCCCAGCGCACCTTAACCCCTACCTTCAACCCCTTTACGTGTCTGTCAAAGAATTAGTGTTGTACGCACAATTTGGAGTTTAGCTTTTTTTTATATATATATATAAACAAAAAGACATGCATTATGTAATTTATTAACTGAAAATGTAGTTTGGGGGAAAACCTATTTCTGTTTAGAAACTTTGCTGACGTGTGCTTGAAACTTTTTTTTTTTTTTGAGAAAGACTAAAATAGTTAGAAAAATACACTATGATTAATAAATTAAAGCAAGAGAATTCCTAATAAAAGGATGGATGGAGTCGGGACAGAATCATCATAAGATCATTAACGGGACTTGAAAGTGTTTGGGTTTATATCATGTCTCTGTGAAAGGTTGGTGTTTTTGCACAAACATGGATTAGAAATGAATGTGTAATAACGTCTGTACATTCGAATGTTATTGATTAGAGTTACTGATGAGAGGAGAGCGGCTGGAGGATTGACCTAAATAGAGGAGTGTGTGTTTACTGTGGCGAAAGTGAGATCACTGAATTTAACTTAATAAAATCAACTTCATCTACTCAGGGGTCTTGTGGTTATTGAGCGTGTTGTGTCTTGATTGTTGAAATTAAAAATAAATTATAAAATAATTGAGCAAAGAAAAAAAAAGGAATTACATGAAGGAAAAAAAGTTAAAATAAATGGTTCATGGGCTTAAGGATTTTAATGGAATAAGAATCAAATGGAGAAAAAGACAGGAAATGAGAAAAGGAGAAACAGAAATAAGACTGCATGGAAGGACAAATAGAAAAGTGAGAAAAGAAAACATCAGGAATGCTAGAAAAGAATAAAAACAAAAAAGCAAAGCCCTGAAAACGGTAACCTGTTTTGAAAACGGAGTTTAAAGATGGAAAGGAGAATGAAAATAAGAGGAATAAAACACTTCAGAAAGTGCTGCTTCAGGAAAATAATCAACCTCAGGGAGGCAACACTGAATCTGATGAGTTTTTGATCAATTGTTAGAAATTGAAAAATAATAATAAAGGTTAAAAAAATAAAAATATCAGAGATGATTAGTGCATGAAATTCAGCACAGTCTATTCTGAGAATTCGCTCATGTTGTGGGAAAAAGGTCACTTTTTATTACAAACAGACTCGGCTGATTAAAAATAAAGTCTGGTTTTCAAAATGTTCCAAAAAAAAGTTTTTGTTTTTTTTTTAAAAGCAATTCCCAAACTTCAGCTGCTTTGCACAAGTCCAGCTCACTGCAATGTCTTTTTGCACGTGCAGTCAGAATGATGGACGTGTAGGTGTTCCTCCGTGTGTTCCATCTCCATCAGCAGAATCACTGAAGCATCGGCGATCCAAACAGAGACCGGTACAGCTCGGACCTGAACGCAGAGAAAACATGAGTTTATAAAACTTTTTTCAATTTACAGAATTTTACAAAACAATGTTTACAAACGAGTACGTGAAATTTTGGCAAATATAGAACAGTTCCGCAATCCATACTGTATCAAAATCACAACCACCATCTCATAAATGACGTGTGAATTCCTTGTTTAAAAACAAAAATTAAAAATGTGAAAAGAATCTTCAACAAAAAAATGACAGAGAAAATCTGAGAGACAAATAAAGAGACAGAAGAGGAGAATAAAACTGGGAATAAGGGGAAAATGAATCGCAAAAAACATGAAATGAAAGACTGTAATACAGGAAGAAAGAAAACAGAAAGGCCAGAAAATGGAAACACAATATACACACACAGTGGTGTGAAAGTTTTTGCCCCCTTACTCATTAAAAAAAAAATAATAATCATATTTGTCATATTAGTCAAGAATAACACAAGTAAACAAATTGTTGTAAATCAGCCACATTGGAGGGTTTTTCGAACATGAACCGTGCGATTTTTTTTTTTTCAATTGTTTAAATGTCGCACTGACCCCTGCCTTGATGCAGTAATTTCAGGGAAAGTTGTTCAACAACTATTAGCTCCAACAAGAAGATTTACTGTTCTGATAGTATAACCCAACATACAGGCATTGTCAAAATAGCTGGCGACAAAAGTGATAACAGCTGTACATCTTTAACAATGCAAAGTCACGTGTCCTATTCATCACGTCCATGTGTTTGTCGACTATCGACTACTCTCACGTAAATCCAATACTATAGTTCCTGGACACCATGTAATAAAGTGGGTGCTGAAATGTGAGGGTAGCCTACGATGTAATCCCAGCGTGGATCTGACGCAGAAGCATAAACCAGGCTTTGACCTTTAACCTTGGTCCTCCTGATAGCTGTCGTGTGTTAGTGAAGAGCTGACTGGTGATCGTACAGGGTGAGTAATAGAAATAACCAGTTGTACATTGTGACTGTTTAGTGATTCTCCTTGATCAGGCGCAAATTGTCAAAAAACCTCCAGTGCTTGCTTTAAATGGCCTACAAATTACGGCCACTAGGTGGCAGTGAAGCGCTGAACAAAAACGCGCATCGAACATCATCCTATAGAAGCTATGATATAACAAGCGTCTCTGGACCGAATCTTCATAGGACACTTATTAAAACCTATAAGCACAGTTACGTACCGGGTATTCCTGACACCCCCACCATCTCTCTCTCTCACACACACACACACACACACACACACACACACACACACACACAGGTGGAAGCTAACATCCCGAGGTCCCGGGCCGGGCCGTTTAATCCTCAATCCCTGTTTTGAATGCGTCGGAAGTGGCGAGGATTACAGCGCTTTCTGCATTATACAATGCATAAGTTCTTATTCTGACAGAGCCAGGTCAAAGACGGATGCGTGCACACACACAACACACACACATACAAACACACACAGAGGGGATCAAAGTAAAAAAGGAAAGCAGTGAACCATTCCATATCAAAATGCATCACCAGCCACCATTAGAACTAAATGCAGAGTGCTAATCACAACCCACTGTGGAATACCTACAGTGTGTGTGTGCATGCGTATATGTGTGTGTGTGTGCGTTCTATAGCGCCACATTAACATTCATGGAGCCAGTGGTCCGTGTCGCTGGAGAGGGGCTACACAGCTACTGTTCCGCTGATGGGGGAGTGGAAGAAAAGTCGTGTGTGTGTGTGTGTGCGTGGAAAAGGTCACCTGGAATCCCACTCCTGCAAAGGTCAGTGGTCAGCCGGCTGATGCCGTTGCCATACATCATTATTATTACTGTAGTTCATTGATAGCTATGTAAATGAGAGAAAGCGAGCGAGAGGGTGCGAACAGAAAAGGTCACGCTGTGTTTCTGTTTTTCGCATGACAAGCGCTAAAAAAAAAAAAAAAGAGAAAAAAACTCTACATGTGACAAACATTTTAAAATGAATTACCAACCCAAAAAAGTCATTTACTGCACTGCTCAGTTCTTATGGTGGATGTACAGTGAATGACGTCACTCATTTCTTTCCAATCCTATCGAAGATAAAAGTGTTTGATGTTCTCTAATGTGTCACATGTCCTCAAATCTTGTGACTTAATAAAAAGATATATATATTTTTTTTTATTTAGGAAATCGTATGAGAGATTAAAGGATTTCATTTTCCGAGATTTGATTTTCCCTTATAACTGACTGGTTTTCATGCACTGATGGATGAGACGGAACCCTTAAAAACGAATTCCCTGAAAGAACCTTGTTCTGTTCTTCTTGATCATCCTGGAGATAAAGGCTTAAAAATTCTCCTCGTTGAGCTGAGAGAATGAGCACACTGTGACCACCAGACTGCATCCGTCAGTCACCTCGGCCTCTCAGAAAATCCTCTCGGCCCATCGACCCCTTCTTCTCCTCTAGGTCCTGACTCTCTCCACCTTCATCCCGCTCTCCGACACCACCTCGACCGATCACACTCGGGTTTTATCACGTCATTAAAACGAGACGGACTTGAGGAGCTGAAGGTGGTGTAGTGTACGGGTGTGTGAGGACCAGTGGTGTTTCTGCAGCAACAGTGACTGTAATGCAGCCTTTAATGCTCAGAAACGTGAAATCGGGTCCACGTATGAGTGGCCACGTGCAGCAAAGCAGAGGAGTGTGCAGAATCTGCAGCGATTATGTAACCTGTGTGTGTGTGTGTGTGTGTGTGTGTGTGTGTGTGTGTGTGTGTGTGTGTGTGTGTGTGTGTGTGTGTGTGTGTGTGTGTACGCTACGCAGCAACCAGCCTTTCCAGATAACTAGCTACTGGAATAAGGCAATATTTTAAGTTCTTTAACTTAGTTTGACGATGTACAAAAGACGGCATTTACAAGTTGAACAGGGTTACGCCATCATCGGCAAAACACTGTACACCTGATCAGGCAGAGATCAAACAATCTACAAGTATTTAAAGTATGAGGTGAATCAATACAATATATAAAGCAACACCATGTAAGTGGTAAAATTGTGTACAAGGAAAAACTAACATGTAACGTAGGTGTGTAACGGGACGTCTTCAGAGGTGATGTTTTTGTACAGCGTAACTCACGTCATCAGAGGAAATGGCGTGTACGGATAACGCCACGTCATCAGAGATAACGTTGTATACAGCATTACTTACGTCATCCCGATCACGTTATTGTACAGCATTACTCACGTCACCGGAGGTAACGTTTTTGTACAGCATTACATCACCAAAAGTAACGTTTTTGTACAGCATAGCTTTTGTCGCCCGCGGCTTGCTCACCAGGGACAAACTGACCATTTTGATTCATACAAATTCACATTAAACAAACTTAAATAATTTTGACTGTGTAAAGCTGCTTTGCGGCAATGAAAATTGCTAAAAACGCTATACAAATTGAATTGAATTGAATGTCATCTGAGGTAACTTTTTTGTACAGCATTACTCACTTTACACCTGAGATAACATTTTTGTACAGCTTAGCTCATGTCACATGAGGTTACATTTTTGTACAGCATTACTCACATCCTCTCAGGTAACGCTTTTGTACAGCATTATTCACCTCATTTGAGGTAACGCTTTTGTACAGCGTAGCTCACGTCCTCTCAGGTAACGTTTTTGTACAGCGTAGCTCGCGTCATCTGTGGTACCGTTTCTGTACATTACATCACCTGAAGTAACGTTTTAGTACAGCGTAGCTCACGTCATCTGTGGTAACGTTTTTGAACAGCTTAGCCAATGTCATCCGAGGTAACAATTTTGTACAGCGTAGCTCACTGTATGTCATCTGAGTTAACGTTTTTGTACAGCGTAGCTTATGTCATCTGAGGTAACTTTTTTGTACAGCATTACTTACTTCACACCTCAGATAACATTTTTGTACAGCTTAGCTCACGTCATCTGAGGTAACATTTTTATATAGCATTACTCTAAGGTAACATTTTTGTACAGCTTAGCTCACGACATCTAAGGTAGTGTTTTTGTACAGCATTACTCACGTCATCTGAGGTAACATTTTTGTACAGCTTAGCTCATCATCTAAGGTAAAGTTTTTTTATATAGCATTACTCACGTCATCTAAGGTAACATTTTTGTACTGTTTAGATCATCTGAGGTAACCTTTTTGTACAGCACCACTGACGTCATCTAAGGTAACACTTTTATATAGCATTACTCACGTCATCTAAGGTAACATTTTTATATAGCATTACTCACGTCATCTAAAGTAACTTTTTTTACAGCATGACTCACGTCATCTGAGGTAACATTTTTGTACAGTATACCTCATCATCTGAGATAGCGCTTTTGTACAGTTTAGCTCACGACATCTAAGGTAACGTTTTTGTACAGCGTAGCTAATGTCATCTGAGGTAACGCTCTTGTACAGCACTCACGTTATCTAAGGTAACATTTTTGTACAGCGTATCTCGCATCATCTGAGGTAGCGCTTTTGTACAGCGTAGCTCATCATCTGAGGTAACATTTTTATATAGCATTACTAACGTCACCTGAGGTGACGTTTTTGTACAGTGAAACAGATCGTCATCAGTGGTAATGCCATGTACAGCATAACGCTGCATCCGTCTTCAGATGGAATGTCGTGTACAGTGTACCGCCACGCCATCAGGGGTACCGCTGTGTGCGAGACCCTGATGTATAAGGGGTACCACTGGGTGTGATGTTACACCTCAGACGTAACATAATGCACAGGGCCATAATATGTAAAAGACAACACGTGGTTACAACATGCACGTGGTCATGTGACTCACTCTGCTGGTCAATCCATAATGAAACCGTAAACTTCACTGGTCTTCTTATCTTATCCACAAAGGACTGCTGTAGCTACAGCCTTCATTCCGGTCAAAGCACAGACACACCTGAGAGCTGACTGGAGCCCAAGATGAGCTGATTATAGAAGAGTAAAGCCTGTTGTCACACTCGGCCTTCATCGACAAGACTGAAGCTTCGTGCTCGAGAAAGTCAAACTCATGTTAGAAGTTTTGCGTTTTAATAAAAAAAAACTTCTTCCTGCACTTTTCCACGTCGTACTTTTATTGTTTATTTCATTCTTATTTACTGTCGAGAAGTGATCGCAACAAAAGGAGAAAAGTTGAAAAAAAAAACAGAAAAGGAAAAGGACTTAAATTGCTTCCTTTGTGTCTACACACAAAAAAAACTATTTCTGAAAATTGCAAGACAGCACAGTGTGTGTGTGTGTGTGTGTGTGTGTGTGTGTGTTAATGAATGTATATCTACAGAGCGAGGGCGAGGCTGTTTGATTTGCCAGCACACTGTTTGAGGGGGGATTAGGGTTAGCTGACAGGCGGGCACTGAAGAAAGACAGAGACAGACAGAGCAGCACCATTAATTAAACACACACATACACACGCTTACACACACACACACCCCTCTCCAACAGGACCCTTAATATATCACTGAAATGCAAACTTAAACTGACAAACACCGCGTGGCTTCAGGAGCTGAAATCTGCTGCATCATTTAATTCATGTAAATTAAAACCATCATGGAGTGGATCTTCTACAGAGCATTCTTCTGCAGGTAACACCACTGTGGCATGATGGGCGCGTGGATGGATGGATGGATGGATGGACGGATGGAACGGTAGACAGATGGATGTGTAAAAAAAAAAAAAAAAAGGTATAGAGAATAAAGAGAATTCACTCACCGAGCTTCATCACTCATGGAGCTGTGGTCAATAGGAGCCATGAAATTCATCAGCTTACTGTGGATATGGAACCTGAAACACACACACACACAATCAATAGTCAAGGGTTAACTAACGAGAGTAAACAGAAAGGTAAAAAAGAAAAATATAACAATGAGAATGGAAAATTATTAAAGACGACAGAAATAAAGGAGAAATGAATGAAGAGAGTGAAAAAGATTAATGAGGCAAAGGAGAAAAAAAGAGAAGGAAAACAAAAAAGAAAGAAACAGAGGTCATAAAAAGCTTAAAAAAAAACAATGACGCAAAATGAATTAGAGAAGAAGAAAGATAGGAAACAAAAAGCAAAACAAAAGGAAGAAGAGAGGAAAAAGAGGATAAGAAAATTAGATCAGAATGTCAAGTAGAGAAGAAAAAGGTATCAAAATATTCATAAATAAGAAAATGAAATGGAAAGAAGAGATATTAAGCATATTGTGAAAAAGAATAAAGTAGTAAAAAGAAACTAAAATCGAAAGGAAGAAAGAAAAAGAAAAAAAGAAAAGAAAAAAGAAAGAGGAAAAGAAAAAAAGAAAAGAAAGAAAGAAAACCAAAACATTAACACAAAAAGAAAAAGAGAGAGAGAGCAGGTGAATGTAAAATCTCATTTACTGCCACGTTACGTTACATTCAGTGTCACGTGTCCGTCCTCATATAAAACAACTATAAACACAAACACAGTAAAGGCGTACCTGACTTTCCTGCCTTTACTCGCCTTCGTGTCCACTTTCTTCTTTATCTTACTGCGGAGCTTCTGGATGGCCAGCCACTGCCTGTGGACACACAACTAGGGTGAGCATTAACACACACACGCGCGCACGCATGCACACACACACACGCGCACGCATGCACACACACACACGCATGCACACACACACACGCGCACGCATGCACACACACACACATGCGCACGCATGCACACACACACACACGCGCACGCATGCACACACACACACACACAAACTGACACCCAACACACACACTTCTGGATGGCCAAATGCTGCCTGTGGACTTGCACATACACACTAGCGCTCGCACACTCGCACACACACACACTCACACACACACGCTCTTTCTCACACACACACGCTCTTTCTCACACGCACACTCACCTGCCCATGGCGACTTGGTCATTAGGATCAGCTGCAGTCGTTTTGCGTTCAATCAGCTCTCGAAGAAGCTGCAGTCAGAACAGTAAGCACAGCATGCAGTGTGTGAGGAATACAACATGTAAGCGTCTGCTGTTGTAGTAAAATAATCACGCAGAGCAAAACCGAGCTAAACTTCCCCTCCCAAAGTCCATTTTTTTTCAACTGACTGTGTTTTATTACTTTTATAAAGCCATTTCCAGTAAGGGTAATGGGTACAGTACCATAGTTGTACCATATTTGCTTTAGCAGTTTGAGAGACACATACCTGGTGATAAAAATCATCATCATCGAAGATCTCCTCGTCCAGATCTTTGAGATGTGCGTTAACTTTGAGCGTTGGTTCCACAGCCTACGTTCACAAAGACAAATGAAATGATGTCTAAAACATACTGATAGTATATATGAGCAGAACTGAGCTGTGCAGTGTGTCTGGTTCCTCGCGTACCTCCGGCTGTGTGCTGCTGGACTGTGCCGTCACGGGGCCGAGCTCGGGTTTGCCCAGCACCCTGTAGTCAGACCTGCGTGTCTGCGTGCGCTTAAGCAAGCGTTCCTTATCCATCAGCACCTGCTCCACCTGTGTCAGGATGTTCCGCTCAAACGCACCGAAGCCCTGAGACACAGACATAAACACATGCATTACAGACTGAAAAGAGATTAATTAATAAATAATTACTGGTTTAATTGATGGATGAGAGAATAATAAACAAATGGATAGATACATTAAAGATGGATGGATGGATGGATGGATGGATGGATAGTTAACTGGTACAATGAGTGGATAGATGTACAAACAAACACACTAAATTCTATGTATAAATTAATGATTGATAAATAAAGTAATGGTTGGGTCTATTTTTGGATGGATGGATGGATGAATGGACTGATGGGTAGATGGACTAATTGAGAAATTGGAGTGAGGCTGGGACGAGCAGATAAATAAATGGTTAGATGGAAGAGTCGGAAGATAGAAGGATGGTTGGGTAGCCTGGTAGAAGCGTGTGATGGATTGATGGTTGGATGTTTAGACAGATTATTGACTGAGTACGTCATTGAAGGATGTGGTAGGGATGGATGGATAGTATTAGAAATAGTTGATGGATAGATAGATGAGTTCAGCATGTGGCTAAATAGGCTGGCAGGAGTGCCATGGATGGATGGATGGATGGGTATTAGGAAAGGTAAATGATTAGTAAAGGCAGATTATTGAATATGGAGGTAGAAGTGTGAGATGGATGAATGGATGCATGGATGGTAGAGTAGGTGGTTGAACAAATGAGTAAGAGTATGGCAGAAATGGATGGATGCATCAGAAAAAGGGTAGAGAGAAAGATAGTTGGATGGACGGATGGATGTGGCAGAGATGGATGGATAGATAGATGGTGGAATGGATGGATGAATCATTGAGAATGTCATTAAAGTATGTGGTAGGGATGAACGGATGGTTTAGCAATAGTGGATGGATGGATGGATGGATGGATGGAAAGGCAGATGGTTGAATAGACAAGCGGGAGGGTTGCAGAAATGGAAGTGTAGATAGAAGGATGGATGAAGAGGTGGTTGAACTGAGTGACAGGGACAGATAGATAGAAATTATAGAGGGTAGATGGATGAATCAATAGCTGGATGTTGTTGACTAGACAGGTATGAATGTGGCAGGGATGGAGTGGTGCAGAAATGGAAGGGTCTATGGATGGATGGATGGATGGATAGATGTATGAGTGTATGACACATTAAGTATCTCAGGATAAAACGAGCGCCCGTTACCTTGTTGCTCTTGCCCGTAGTGAGCCGTGTCTTGTCGTACCACTTCTGGAGCGTGGCGTCACGATACGGCTGGAAGGCTGCAAAGCGCTTTGCCATGAACTCTGGATACTGTGTCATCTCCAACTTCCGCTTGGAGGGTCCGCTTCGGCTTACAGGCCGCTTTTTTGTCTCATCATCATCCTCCTCGACTGCACCTTCATCACTATCAATCTCTTCGTCTTCCTCCGATTTGCTGTTCGAGAAACGTTTCCACACATTTTAATCCTGAATGCACAGACTCGATAATGATCAGGAAATGACATAAAAGCGGTGAAGTGGTTTGTGTTACCTGATGTCATGTCCCCTTGTCTTCCCCTGTGAGATGGCTCTGGTTTCTGGGTTCTGGTACAAAAGCAGGTCCTGTAGCTCTAATAAAGACCTCTGTAGAGCCTTTAGAGCTTTGTGGCCTGTTAAGCACAGAAACGAGGTATAAAATAACTGCTCATGGCCAGTGTTTCACATCACAGGGCTGACGCACACCATTAAGTAAAGTTCCATCCTAAAAATATCATCATCACCAAGATTTATAGTCATACTACTGTACCGTTGGACCAAAGGAATAGTGGGAGAAAAAAAGCATAATAAAGCTTCCTGGTGCTAGCTGATTAATACAAAACAGCAAGTGGCAGTAAACTGCTGTGGCATAAGAGGAATGAAAGACTTTAGAACATGGAATTATTGTGAAATTTTACTCCTGACTTGTAACAGTTACTTACTGATTATTTTCTTATAACAACATGTCCCCAAGTGGTTTCATTCCTTAGTTATTGCACTGAAACCATCCAAGCGAAAAAATATATAGATTTTCTGTTTTGAAGAAATGTTGAATAAAATAAGCAGCTTAAAAACTACTGCATACAATTTAACTCTGTCCTGTCAGACCAAATCAGAAAACTTGATAAAAATTAACGATTGATAAGTAAAAGCAGATTTTCAGATGGATAAACAAATGGACTAACAGATAGGAGTGTGGGGAGGGATGGATGGATGGATGATTAAGTATGTGTTGGGGTGGAATGGTGTTAGAAAGGAAACATGAATGGATGGATGGATGGATGGGTGGATGGGTGGATGGATGAGAAGGCAAAAGCTGAATAGGCAGGAATAAATGGGGCAAGGATGGATGGATGGATGGATGGATGGATGGATGGATGGATGGATGAGTAGGTTAAACAGGCTGGTAAGAATGTGGCAATGACAGATGGCTGGATGAATAAATAGATGGATGGATTGATGGATGATTAAGTATGTGTTGGGGTGGAATGGTGTTAGAAAGGGAACATAGATGGATGGATAGATAGATGGATGGATGGATGGATGGATGGATGGATAAGAAGGCAAATAGCTGAATAGGCAGGAATAAATCGGACAAGGATGGATGGATGGATGGATGAGTAGGTTAAACAGGCTGGTGAGAGTGTGGCAATGACAGATGGCTGCATGACAGAGTAGTTGGCTAAAGTGTGTGGCAGGAATAGAAGGGTATTAGGAAGGGTGAGTTGGTAAAATTGGGTGGATGGATGGATGAGCAGTGAGATGGTTGAACAGGCTGGTGAGAGTGTGGCATTGACAGATGGCTGGATGACTGAAGTGTGTGGCAGAAATGGATGGATGGATGGATGGATGGATGGATGGACGGGTGGATGGATGGACGGCTGGATGGATAGGTAGAGAAATTGTTGAACAGGCTGGTGAGAGTGTGGCAATGACAGATGGCTGGATGACTGAATAGGTGGCTGAAGTGTGTGGCGAGGATGGAAGGGTATTAGAAAGTGTAGGTGGGTGGTGGTGGATGGATGGATAGATGGATGGATGGATGGATGGATTCCTGATGGAGGGATGGAAGTATTAGGAAGAGTAGGTGAATGAATGGTCAGATGGATGGATGGTCGGATGGATAAGTGGATGGATGAATAAACAGACAGCAGAGTAGTGGGTTGAATAGATGGGGAAGAGTAGTGGGTGGATGGATGGATGGATGGATGGATGGACAGACAGCAGAGTACTGGGTTGAAAAGATGGAGAAGAGTCCACTGGGGTAGATGGATTGGGAGGTGGAAGGGTGGATGCAAGGATGGATGGACTAATGATTGAGTAGAAAGATAGTTCAACAGATAGGTAGGAATGCGGCAAGGATAGACGAACAGATTTTCCCATTTCTGAAGAAGGTTAGCATAAAAACAAGAGGATGCAAAAACACTTTTTTTCTGTCAGACCAAATCAGAAAACAAAAGCAAGTTGGGGGGGAAAAAAAAAACAGAGAAAAACTTGCAGCCTATCTGTACACCCTCCCTCTGCGGCTGCCAATCTGACAAATTCATCCCCCACCAGTCATACAGGAGAAAACCTGCAGCGGGGCTTTCACTCGTCCCTGTGTCAACAGTTATTAATTCGCATCAGAAGAAAACAATCCTGTAATCCATTATTACGGAGAGAGAGAGAGAAAGAGCGAGTGAGTGAGCGAGCGAGAGAAGGAGAGAGAAGGGAAAAGAGGGATTCCATCATCTTCAGCGCTAATCAAAAGTACACGAGCTCGGCAAAAGCCGCCGCCCTCTCTCCCCGCTCGCCATTCAGGAGGACGGCCCCACATCAATCATTCGCCGGCGAGAGGAGCGAGGCAATAAATATGCAAATGAGGAGCAGCCAGGCTCTGAAAGGAGGCACACAAATGGATTAATTGTCCACAGCGTGAAGAATCCGTAGAGTGCGGCCTCGGATCATAAAAGTATGGGGGGGTGGGGGGGGTGGCTGACGGTTTGGAAATCTGCCTGGACTGCCTGGTGTATAAAAACGAGATTTAATCAATCACAGGAGGACATTTAGCAGCAGAACGCAAATCCATCAGTAGCTATGGTTTTAAAAACAAAAGTAAAAAAAAATAATAATAATAGTTTTTTCTTTTCCTGAAGTGTATATACATTTTTTGGAAGTTGTCTCTCTCTCTCCGTGTGTGTGTGTGTGTGTGTGTGTATGTGTATATATACACACACACACACACACACACACACACACACACACACATAACTATATACAGGACTATATACAAACAAGACTATTAACCATGCGGAAGGCCCGGGTTCGATTCCCAGCCAGTGCCCAAACCCCAGCCACTGGATGCAGTGCCGGTCCCAAGCCCGGATAAAATAGGAGGGTTGCGTCAGGACGGGCATCTGGTGTAAAACCTGTGCCAAGTTGTAGTGCGGACTGGGTGTTTTGCTGTGGCGACCCCTTGCCGGGAACACCCGAAAGACCAACAACAACATTAAAGAAAAAAAATATGAAGGAAATAAAGTTCCAGGACTGTCCATAACATTAAACGGATAAAATGTGGACAACTCTGGGATGGAGAGGTTTGCTTTTTAACAAGATTACACCTGTTTCTACCCTCCTGAGGACTTCAGAGCTTTAGCTTTAGCACTGAGTGTTATGAAACACTTGCACTGATTATTCAGTCCAAAAACAAATCTCCTCATAAACTCTTCAGCAGTAAAAATATGAACTAATCCCAGTAAACTATTCACAATTAAGCTTTTATAATTTAATTCTACAGGTGAAGGTGTTTATTTAACATCGAGCAAGTAGCGCCTTTGCTCCAGATTATTAAATCCGGCACAGAACTGTTTATAACATCGCTTTCAACGTTTTGATTTCACTTATGGTGCGGGTTAAACTAACTAAGTACTGCAAAAGTTGCATCAAATTTTGTCCAGCCAGTTTTGTGTCATCCTGTGACATGATCTGGCTGGACAGACATAGACAGAACGTTTTTCCGAGACTGGTTTCTGGTCCGCAAAGGTATCACTGAAAGAGCGAGTTCTCTGACCCAATGTTATTATATCAGATGCACTTACCGTTCTTCAGCGCGGTAGCGTACTCGGCCCCGCCTTTGCTCCTGAACTCTGGGAAAGTGTCAGGCTGAGGAAGCTGATTAGCCGTCACAAGCGCTTTCTGCATTTTAATTCGTCCTTCCAACATCAGGTCCCAAAGAGCTGTGGAGTGAAAAGGAAAACGATTTAAAATACACACACACTTTTTCCACCTTTTCCAGTTGCAAAGCTAAACATATTTAATGTGCTTTAAGTTGGTCACTTTAGAAAGCAAATTTACTTTAAGCAGGTATTGCAATACACTATATATATATATATATATATATATATATATATATATATATATATATATACATACACACACATCTCGTGTTAATGGCTCAATTAAAATTAAATTCATATGAACCCATAATTCCCTGCTTTCTTTTGCTCAACCCACTCACCCAGCTGATTCTTCACCGCTTTTCCTTTCTGCACCTCTTCATCCACCTTTTCCTTCGAGAAAGTCATCACACCTCCCGAGGCACCATCATCGGCATCATCATCTTCCTCCTCATCATCATCATCATCTTCCTCTTCCGAACCTTCGTCACTTTCTCCTTCATCGTCCTCCTCGCTCTCTCCCAGGTCGTCCATGCCCTCGGTGAGTTTGCGAAAGTCTGTCTCTTTGGGGAAGCTCAGGTCAGCGCCTTTCATCTTTGACACCAGACTGGATAACTGTGAACCATCATCATCATCGCTCAGGTTGTCTTCCTCATTTTCATCCTCCTCTTCCTCCTCATCATCCATGTCTTCATCATCTTGGTCATCCTCCTCTTCATCATCATCAGCTAGAACATAAAAGTTAATTTTTAATACACATGGGGGGAAATCTATTAGGTTATTAATTCAATTCAATCGATATTTGTATAGCGCTTTTAACAATCGTCATTGTCGCAAAGCAGCTTTACACAATCAAAATAAATATTTAAGTTAATAAATCACAATAAATAACGATTGTTTTATGATTTACTCACTTCAAACTCGTTTAATGAAAAAAAATTATAAGTTAATGAAAGAGGTAAACGAGTCGATTGAACAGTGAGCGAAATTGGCCAATGGTAATGCTAATTAGACAAAATCCCTAAGCATGCAGTGACTTAACCCGCGCCCTCACTGTAGAGTTGAGTAGAGTTGAGTTTTGAGCCTTTGGAGGCGTTTGAGGCAGTAAAACATGGCCGTTTCTTTATAATTCTACAGGTGGCGCATTCTGAACTATTTATCCTGTGTGGTAGGATTTAATTTTTTTAATTAAGTTTGCTTAGAAGTAATAATTATGGCAGATGACAGAGATAAGTGTTCTTCAATTTAATATAAAGTTAAATGTTACACGCTTGTATTTGAAGTTAGTTTGTATTGTTTAAATGATTCGCTTGCTTTTTCAGTGAGAAAGCGAATTATAAGGAACAGGCTATATTTAATACTCATTAAACTTTTTAAAATCGATATTGGTTTGGGATATGGATTTCTAACATCTGACGAGTAACAAAGAGTCACAGAGTGAAAAGATTATTTCATTTACACACCAGATCCATCCAACTCCTGCTGCAGCTCCTTGCGCGATGTCACTTTGCCCCGATAGCGTTTGTCCGATTCTGCCAGCAAAGCAGCCGTTCGCTTCCGCAGTCCACTGGATGCAAGACCTTCATCATCATCATCATCCCCTTCATCAAACTTGTCTATGACTCTGGCTTTGGTTTCTGCGCCAAAACCGAAAAAAGTTAAAAACAAACATAGTAATTAATATCTTAACTTTAAAGTCAGACCCTTTGATTTTGTAACAAGGTTTAATGTTTATGTAACATGTTTGAGTAAAGAGTTACATTTTGTGTCAAGTGTTGGTTTATTTATTATTTATTTATCTATTTATTTATTTATTAAATCAATGACCACGTGACACAATTTGTTAAAATGTCGTAAAGAACAAAACAAGATGTTTTTTATTTTTAATAATTGAACCATACAAATTTAAGAAAATTCATATTTTAATCCTAGATTGACTAAAACACTAACACAGCGCTGTCAATAAATCATCGGCTGTGTGCCAAAGCACCCACTACAGAATATATATCGCACTTAATAGCGTACATAAGTCACTATAGTCCTGCCCTCGGTAGTGCCCTTATACACACGCGAGGGAGTAGTTTGGGTTTTACCCCACAGCCCGTGCACTCCCAGCGTGCTCCATCAACTCTTCCGCAGTTAATCATTTTGACTCTTATTTACGCATTAAACTACACTCCTAACGCGCCGATGAAGACGGTGTCTATTTCTGTTTAATATACCGTCATCCTGGTCGTCCTCAGGATCCGCGAAATTCGGCAGAGGATTCAACAAATCCGCGAGCTGCTCCGATATGGACGCGGCCATGTTTCTCACTGACCTGCCTGGCTGTGTACGTCATCACTAAGCGCCGTCCAGCTCCCTGACGCCTTAACCGTGCGCCAGTTGTGTGGTACGAATGTTTTTGTGTACACAAAGCATTTAAATGTGCACATAAAACACTAATTATTTGAATAAAGAATATATATACACGTGTGCAAAAGTTTAGTTGTTCACTTGTGGATAAAAAAGGTTTTTTTTCTGCATAAATACACTTGTATGATCAACATAGGACCTTTCTTGATTTCTTGAACACCTAAATCTAACCCTGATCCTAACCTCTATCGCTAAAATGAAACTTTTTAAAATATCTTTATAAATATTTTTTGTTCTCTTTGTGCTTGGTGGGTTTCCTGCGGTGACTCTGGTTTCCTCCCACAGTCCAAAGACTGTAGACATGCAGATGAGGCTAACTGGCATTCCCAAATTGCCCTTAGTGTGCTCGAATACAGGATATACACAATATACATAAAGAGTGAATGATTTTGACCTCGTGGAGACACTTTTTCCACCTTTTCCAGTTGCAAAGCTAAACATATTTAATGTGCTTTAAGTTGGTCACTTTAGTAAGCAAATGCCTAAAAAACTCAGCCAAATGCCAAAATAGTGGGGACCTGGGGACAGTTCATCTCCAACATAATCTAAAAATCATAACACAGACACTATGAGGATGGGTTCCCCGTTGAGTCTGGTTCCTCTCAAGGTTTCTTCCTATTGCCATCTCAGAGAGTTTTTCCTTGCCACCGTCGCTCTTAGCAATCTGATCATTTTGATCCATACATATTTCTTCACACTCATTTCCGTAATTTTCTTTTGATTCTGTAAAGATGCTTTCCATCAAGGTCAATTGTTAGGAGTTGTATATAAATAAAATTTTACTGAATTGTACTGAGGGCGGCATGGTGGTGTAGAGGTTAGCACTGTCTCCTTGCACTTCCAGGGTCCGGGTTCGATTCTCAGCCAGGCTCGATGTTCTCCCCGTGTTTGGTGGGTTTCCTCCGGTTACTCCGATTTCCACCCACAGTTGAAAGACATGTAGATTAGGCTAATGGGTGTTCCCAAATTGCCCATAGAGTGTAAATGTGTGTGTGTGCCCTGCAGTGGATTAGCACCCTGTCCAGGGTGTACCCTGCCTTGTGCCCTAAGCCTCCTGAGATAGGCTTCAGGTCCCCGCGACCCTGAATACAGGATAAAGCGGTATAGAAGATGAGTGAGTGAGTGAATTGTACTAAATATTACTCAGTAAGTAGAAAAGAACATACCCTGAAGTTTAAAAATGGCATGGTGCTTTGTAGTGATTTTTTTTTATATGTAGAAATGTTTAAATGTTTTAATTTAATTGGGATTAAATTTATCTTATTTTACAAAATTTATGTCTGAGATGAAAAAACCCATCCTAGTCTAAGCTACCAGTTGCCAAATCAGATTGTCAAACTGGTTGTTAACACGTTTTTAAATGTAAAAATTTTCTAATGAATGTATTGTTAATTTGTCTAGAATGTGACGTTTGTAAGACAGAAACTAACTCAAACCAGCTAGCAAATATAGAGAGAAATATCCAATCTTTTTTTCCATTACAAGTAAACTCCTGGAACCTTGTCTTTAGAGTTAAAATTCGATTTAATAATTTTAAAAAAGAGTTTTAAAAGTGTCCTTTTCAATGGCACGAGGTTTGGTAGCGCTCATAAGAAAAAGCAACTGCACACATGGGTTTTGTTCACATGACAACTGAAAAAAAACTAAGAAAATTAAATTTCCTTTACTATATAACATAAGCAACTGATACAGAATGAATCGAAGAAAAGGAACATGATGTCCAGACAGATGTGTTGCAATTGCTCACCATCTTTTATATGCTAAAATCAGAAGATTATAATATAATATACCATTTATTAATAATAAACAATTTCAAGCGTTAAAATACCTTGGCTCATTTGTATTCATGGACATAAATAAATAAATAAATAAATAAGTCCGTTCTCGGCGAGACAAATAATAGTGCTGCTGTCTGGATTGATTACCAGAACCGTTGTTCGCAAATACTGTTATGATGCAGACAACCAATGGAACTTAACAGTTCAGTGACCGACACCGGACATTGGTTTCTGCTTTAATATTTGTAATAAAAGCGCTTTGTACTGTATAAAATTGTCTGCCAGAGGAATAAATAAAAATGTACAAACCAATTAAAGTCATACAGTGATCATAAATAGATAAATACATTAAATAAATAGATAAATACATAACATAATATGTCCATCAAAAATGTCCAAGATCAGGTCCATCTTTTTTCCAGGCTCTATTAAACCTGAGTCTATTTGGAAATGTCTTACAGCCAAGCTACCATACGGTGCCTTCGCTCATTTCTGATGAAGGCTGAGAGAGCTGACTGCTGTATCCGTTAGCAGCAAGCGAGCTGATCGAGGTGAATGCACCGCTCATGTCCGCAGAGATGCTGTGCTCTGGGCTGGGGGAGTCACCCGGATGCTGTGGCACCATCTCGCCAAAACACTGGCTCTCTCCGGAGGGGTGATGGACAGAATGGTGATGGTCCATGGTACCCAGCGGGGTGCCAGCCGGGCCTGAGGAGGGTACGTAACCCAGATCGCTGGGAGTTTGGGCCTGTGCAGATGGAGGGCCGTGAGGGAAGTAGTCGTAGTTGCCTCCCGGTCCGTAGTATTCGCCTTGATAATCTGGAGAGATGTATGATCAGGGTATTTCACTTAATCAAAAAAATCACTTTAAGAGTCAAAATAATGAAAGAAAAACTGGTAACAGCTCAGGAGCTCAGTTTAAACATCGAGCTTTTCAGCATTTTGTAAATTGTTCAGCTCTGACTGCAAAGAGAAGTATGTATCTATTCTTCACTTAAGACCAAATGTATCTTATATGTACAAATTTTCAAATTGATAATGATGTTAAATAATTTCTTATCTGATTTTTGATGTAAGCTATACATTTTATTTATAAAAAGCTAGATCTCACTTCTAGATTTTAGCTTATCTCACTTCTGTATGTTTATGTTCGCCGTCAGAAGTTTATCTCACCTCCGTAATAAGAGAAGTGGCCATTGGGCATCATGAGGTCAGCAGGCTCCACTCGCTCCCCGAGTGCCCTTATTCTCCTCGCGCTGCGGAACAGCACATGACGTCTTGCCCCCAGAGCACTCAGCTGCTTCATACGTCTTTCCTTTGAGCGCCGATTTTGGAACCATACCTGTTTAAAAAAAGAATAAATAAATACGACTGGTTGGTGGTCACCATGGCTACAATACAAAAATCATGCATCACCGTACTTGGTATTAATTCATCAAAGAAGTACACTCTTGTTTATTTTTTTAATAGATCTTAAGTTGTCTTCTTTAACTTGAGTAGTTCTTCTTAAGCTTTATACACTAGTTTATGTACCTCAGGCTTCCATATTATATATATTTGATTTCGATTCTTAGAGCAATGTTACAGTATATTATGCGTTTTGGTCAAGGCCTGGAACCATACACTATAGTCAACTCCACTGCACTGTATATGTAATCATCTTCAATGTTAATTAAAGAATAATAATGAATAATTTAAAAACACTATTTTACATCACAGAGTTATGGGCTTATCTCTTTTTTAGCCTATTTACACATTATTTTCAAAATATGATTTTTTGTAAATACCTCTTGGTTGTATATCTACTTAATTATAATCAATAACCAATCATTGTTTTATGCACTGCCTTGAAATCGATGCAATGATCAAACATGTCTGATCCTTACACATGTAATAAAATTATTTTGACATAAGTAACTTAATTAGTTAATAATAGCATGAGATTTGGGACAAAGCCATGAAAGGAACAGGAACACTTTTTTTCTGATTATTATTTGTTTTATTATTTCTTTCTCTTTCATGTCATGTGAATTATTAATGTAATAAAGTTTAATATTTCAAGACATGAATACCCAAATGTACTTTCATTTCATTGCATGTTAAAAATGTAAAAAAAAAAATGCCATTTTATTAAACAAAGATTTTTTTTCACATCATATTAACATACAAACTGATTGATCGTCTCGGCCTGCCAAGTACATTCCCCTATTTTGCATACAAAAAATAATCAGACATTGTTATTATTTGAAAAAATGCAATGATTCGATCCTGCGTTGATGGATTTGATGGATTACACTTCTTGTTATCGTTCTCATCTTTCCATCATTTCGGTTGTGACCGTGAGCAGAGCTAATTCTGTCTGTTGGTCCTCCAGCATCAAAGCTGATGTGGATTTAGAAAAGCAACGAGTAAGCAGTATGCCTTATATACATCACGACTCGCTTTTGTGAGCAAGTGCATCGTCTGTTTATCATTTAGTTTCCACTATTTCTAATCTGTTTAACATTACACAGTGAAAATATAGATTTATTTTTATTTTTGTTGCTTTCTTTTTCTAAGATGTAAGCATGACCTTGACTTACTTGATATCGCTTTAATGTTACTGGTTATACTGAGCTTTTCGATACTATGATAAAAGGCTGGAATATGCAGATACGACATTTAACTAGTCCTTTAATTAAACTGAGGTCAGTCTTAAATGAAAAAAAAAAATCTTCAGTTCAGCAGTTTATTTTAATATATTTCCAGCCATACTATAATCAATCATTTTATAGAAATCTGATTATTCTATGTAGGTCTGTTGTGAAGCTTAAAGCAGAGATAGTATGTGAGATGACCAATAGGTTTATTATAGGTTATTATGATAAATCACATGACATGTTATTGTTTGTAGCTTTACACAAGCAGCACTTTTTCTTGTTTGTGTCAGATTTAATTTGCTATCTAATTTTAGTTTCAGGGTGGACAAATTCATACAAATCAAAGTTTAAAAATAAGTAATAGATAAGTGCTTCTAATGGCCTTGACCCTTAAATATATATATTTTTTATCTGAAAACTTTATTTGAATTTCATTTTATTTTTGTGGTAGTGGTAATGTGTCTTATTTCTCATTTAAAAAAAGTTAAAAATACACATTAAAATCACAACATAGTACTTAATATAGTACAAAGTACATGTTTAAACTGTTGTTGTTGTTGCTGCTGCTGTGGTAGTGGTGGTGGGAGGCCTAGTTACAGTACATGTTTTACCAGCTGTTTGATTTCTGCTTCTTGGTTTTGTTTGTTTTGTCTTTGTTATTTTTTGAGGTTTAACTTTTTTGTGTTGATTGATGCCCAGATTTAAAAAATAAATAAATAAATAAATAAAAAATAAATAAATAATCTCTATGCATAATTTCAGAAAGACACAATAAAAGCCAAAACATGTAGCTGATAAACAGTTTTTATTAACTGTTTTATTGTTAGTTGTTTTGCTTTTTCACATGTTCCGTTTGTTGGTAAACATGAAAAAGAAAGTGTTTAGTTTATATTAATTTACCACTTGTGTTTGATCTAAAATGTTAGCAAATTTAAATTCACAAAAACACTATGCAAAAAGCAAAAGATGTTTTAAAACAACATAGCTGATAGTACCTTTTTATTGTCTGTTTGATTTAATTAATTATTTTATTTATTTAGGTATTTACTGGTAAACATAAATGGGAAAAAAATATTTGGGGTTGTTATTGTTGCTGTTGATGCTGATGCCAATCCTAAAGATGATGATGATGATCCTGTTGTGTTTTTATGATGATGATGATGATGATGATGATGATCCCTTATCTACCTCCCCGTTGCTTTTGGCTCTATGTTTCCTCGGTCTTACCTGAATGACCCGCATGTTGAGGCCGGTCTCCTGCGCGAGCTGTTCCCGGATGTGTCTCGTGGGCTTGGGCGTGGCCGCGAACGCCGCCTTGAGCGTCTCGAGCTGTTTGGCTTTGATGGTGGTGCGCGGGCCTCGGCGCTTCGCCCCCGCGCTCTGCTCGTCGTTCTCGTTACTGCACGTGTCTTTATCCGAGAGGTGGCCCGCCTCCGAGTCTTTCCCATCGTCCTGTGGGTCCTGAGATTCCGGAGACAAGCTCGGCTCACTACACGTCGTTACTGACACAATAATAAAAATAAGAACAACCATCATCATCATCATCTGTATATAAATATAAATATTAATAGTATAGTTCTTCTTATAGCTACAGGCAATAATAAACATACATCACCACTAAAAGTATAAACAGACGTTCAACAGCCAAGATTATTCATTAAAACATTAATTTAGACAAAAAAACAAAATCTACTTACTGTTTATGTGGCCTAAATCTGCCCAATCAGACAATAAACACTGGTAATTAACTAATATTTTCATTGCAATAAAATGCTGAAGTATTCCATAAACATTGGCATAAACGAGCTAATTATACTGTTAGGTGTTGCATGCAGCCCTTCATGCATGCTTTGTTAAAAAGTGTCACGTGCACAATGCATGTTAGAAATATTTATATAAAGAAGTATAAGTAAATGTATAAGTATACATTCCTAAAACCTTGATGCACTATGCATTTTTGGTGATACAGACTATAATATTTTTTTATATAACAAAATGATGCAGCTTACTGGAGAGCAGGTTTCCGTCTTTGCCGTTGTTGTTGTTCAGGTAATCCTCTTTGCAAACGAATTTCGACTCGTCCAGGATGTAGAGCTCTTCACCGGTGGAAAGCTGCTTGTTGCATATGATGCACGTGAAGCAGTTGAGGTGAAACACTTTGCTTCTGGCCTTCCGGACGAGGTCAGTAGGGGAGATGACCTGAGAGCAGCCTCCGCACTTTGTGCCATAACGTCTGCATGGGAATGAACGCGGTCAGTAAACACAGCGGATATAAAGAATGCATCAAGCGCTTTCGGGCATCTTTTACGCACGAGGAATGTCTCGAAAGCTTAACACATAAATGCTGAAAATATTTCCAAGTATAAGGTGTGAACAAGTCATAACTGAAAACGTGCATTCTATGCCATCTGACATTATTTATTTGCGCAATATCTATTATTTAAAAAAAATCATTTCCATTACGAAAATCTGTGCGTAAAATTAATTTAACGCACAGTTTAATTTAAAGGTTTAAATTTACCGATTAAAACATTTTAATTTGGTAGACAGCTCAAAATAATAAGTGCCAAGTGACTGACAGAATAATTCTGGATTGTTGTGATGGATTTACTTAAGCGGAAATCCAATGAAACGCATGCCATGTCGTATCACTTGTGCACTTTTACGCAAATGCTTTTTTTTTTTTTAAACAAACGCGACGGATTTATTTTATTTATTTTTTTGTTCAGCTTGAGCTGCTTTGTTATTGCTATAATCCTCTTATCGCGTTTTCTCCTCCGCGCCTTGGCGCACCGTGTAAACAAAGCGCACAGCCTCGGAACACACACGGATGAGTGTGTTTAGGAAAATATCAGCTTCATGCACGCTGGTGATGGAGAGGAAAAATAGATTTTTGTGAAGGTTTGCGAGCTTTAAGCACACACACATCCTTTAATCCAAAGAGTGGTTACGAACAAGCAGTTACAAGGGGCTAGAAATAAAAACAGTACACAAAACATATTTTCACCTTACAATCCTAAAAACAATTTCTCTCTTAGGTTTATTTTTTGCGTTTTTTAATATAAAACTGAAAAAATATATGAAGGAGGAAAAGTGGAGGAATATAGCCTATGGTAATAAGATAATAAATTGGATTATATCAAGATAACAATAACTTAATTCCATTTAACATTTTAAGCATTTATTTATTTAATTAATTTTTAAAAGAACAAATTTTGGTGCTAAAACTATTTAACCATTTTTTGCTGTTTAAAAAAAAGTAAATAAAAACATTAATAATGTGGTAATGATTATTGTTTTTGGTATCATTTTTTCTCTTTATTTATTGTTAGGAAATATAAATGATTAAGCAAACAAATTGTTATGGTTTATTGTTAATTTTAAAGGTTCTTTGGGAAGACAAAAACAATATTTGCAAAAACAATATCAGTCTTCCATTCAAACCCTAGGCAAAATTTATATAATTTTTTTGTAAAAATAAATAAATAAATAAACTTAACATTCTGGTTTCTATAAGAAAAGATTTAATCTGTTTAAAAACACAATATTTTAAACAGATTCTTGCTGTTATTATTATTATTATTATTATTATTATAATTATTATTATTATTATGGAAAGATATTCAGTATATACTGAACAATTTATGATTTCTTAAAGAACCTTACAGCACCATGTTTTGTCATCTAAATAAAGAACATTTTGTGTTAGTTAGTTTTCGTCACCTACAAAAAAATATCACATTAAATAAACATCTAGCTTATTAGAAGGTCCTCTGAATAAATAACCCTGGTTATGGTTCTGCTCTAGTGATCATGGCACATTGATTATTTTATAAGAACTCTCCCAGACTGAAGATCACAATACAGGCATATTTGAATGTATAGATGAAAAAAGTCCATGTATCTTGTCTTCAGAATTTGTGCGTTCTCTCCTTCATTGCTTACCTAAAAAAGTCAGTTTTGCAGTATAGTCTGCCTTCTCTAGAGAAGCATTTCTCGGTTAAGTTGCACTTGCAGTCACAACACTGTACGCATTTGGCGTGCCACGCGCGATCCAGCACGTTCAGGAGGAACCTGTCCAGGATGGGCCGCTCGCACCCTGCGCACTGGAGCATGTTCACAACCGAGAGCCCAAAACCACGCCACACAGAGAGCTGATTTCAATACAAGGTGTTAGAAGCAGAAGGTCCTGTTTTTTTTTTTTTTTTCAGTCCAAGTGGATGAGAAGTCCTTGAGAGGAGTTAATCATCAAATCCGACTTAACATCCCAGAAGGGGTTTCCTGCAAAATTAACAGCCAAATCATCCCGAAAGAAGGTGGTAAGATGAAATGAGATTGTCTACCAAAGCGTTGCATGTAGGATTACGTTGTAAGAATTATTGTTTGCGTTGTTATTCGCCCATTTTGTCTCCAATAATGTCTGCATCCTTCAGAAACCAAACGATAAAAAGGCAAAGGTGCATAAATAATTTCACTGAACACTCTCCTGAACTGTTAAACCCTGATACTTCAAACCTATAGCATTACAACCCGTTAAGAGTTCTTTGCGCGCGCTCTTCCGTGCCCGTAACAGTTTTTTTTTACACTGGCACGCGCCTGACAAGCTGGACGAGGCTCCTCTCCAATCCCGCCTACCGCCAGCGAGTGACGTCACAAAGGACCATGACCAATCAGAAATTGAGCTGTCTGGGCGACAAGGGCGCCCACCTTGGACCCGAACCAATCAGATTGGAAGTCACGCTGGACCGTCTAGCTGACAAGTTTGGACCGGAACCAAAGCGTTCGAGACGTGTAGGGGACAAGGACTAGAGTGGCATTTTTTTTTTTTTTACTTTTACACTAGTAGCCTGATAAAAGTCATAGTTTCCATCCTACAGTTGGAACAGGAAAAGTTTTTGGACACAATGCTATATTAATATAATAATATCCATCACTCACTCACTCATCGTATACTGCTTTACTGGGTCACAGGAGCCCTGAAGTCTTTCCCAGTAGACTTAGGGCACGAGGCATGGTACATCCTGGATGGGGTGCCAAGCTGCAGGCACATTAAGCTCATTCACACACTACAGGCAATTTGGGAACGCCAATTAGCCTAATCTGCATGTCTTTGAACTGTGGGAGGAAACTGGAGTACCCGGAGGAAACCCACCAAGCATGGGGAGAACATGTAAACTCAACACACGCAGATCAGCAGGAGTGGAACCAGAACCCTATAGGTGCAAAGCTAACCATGAAGTCACCATGCTGCCTCATAATAATAATAATAATAATAATAATAATGTAAATTATACAGCAATTTATACATCCTAGGGTATGGTTTGTACCTAACCCAAATATTTACTGTTTATAAATATTTACGATATTATTGTCTAAACATGGACATACAGGTTATAGCCTATAAGTCAACTTCCAACTTTCTGTATATATTTATAATAATATGTTTTTTAGGGGATTTTAATTAGTTTTGTACATTTTATGTAAATAAAAATGAAATTAGATTATATCCCTAAATTCTACAAACGGTTTGGAAAGGAATTCTTCACCAGCACTGTGATTATGTTCAGGCTATAGGTAACATTATATATAGTTATAACATAAAAGATGCTTGGTGTATAAACATCGCGTTTTAACTGTTTAAGAACGTGTTTTATTTAATTGCTCCGTCCTTCAAACTTTGATTTTAATTAACTACAATCTAATTTAAACTCGTTCACATGATAAGTCGTTTCATAGGAGTCGGCTTCATGTTTATTCCCCCCCCCCCAGTCGTGCTGCTTTAGTAACCCAGCTGCAGGTTCAATGATATGCGAAATTACAGTGGGAAAAGCAAAGCGCGACTGTTTCCACCGAGCGTCACCGAGCGTCACTGCGCGATTATTCCGCAGGGAATCAGTAAAGATCAGAGCACGGAGACCGCTCGAGACGTTATCGCGCGCTGGGGGCAAAACGTGCGCGCGCCGGGAAGCGCCAGATAACGGAGCGAACAGAAGGCACGCAGCTGGAACCGGTTCCTGGTCACTGCAGATATCCCGGGATATCACCGAGTGATGGATCTTAACGGGATTAGAGCCGCGTAGTCGTGTTAGAAGTTCAGTTTAATGTCTCTCTCTCTCTCTCTTTCTCTACCACACACACATGCAAGCACAAATACACAGAAATTAATTCAAAATATTTGTTTTTTTCAAATAAATGCACATCTATCTATCTATCTATCTATCTATCTATCTATCTATCTATCTATCTATCATCATGTATGTCATGTACAGTATAGTTCATGAATCCTTGTGGAAACAAATTTATTGTAAAAAAAACAAACAAACAAAAAACTAATCACTGTTGTAAACTAATTAAGTGGATAAAAATCACATGAAAAAAAAACGGGAAAATAATATTTGAAAAGGCAATACAGTAACATCTAAAATAATGAGAAAATCATATGTAAAAAAATACCCTATTGTGTAATGATTACATGTAAAAATTTAAAACTTGTGAAAATCATTTGTGAAAAATATAATTTTTGTAAAATCCTAATGTGAATATGAATTAATTATAGGGGGGATTCATATACTATATTACACAATTTAGGAATATTTCACTAGGATGCAAATCTCATATGTGTGATGTTGACCACTCAGTCCTGTGTAGTGCTGCGCATATCAATCATATTTATATAGATAATATTTAAAACATGTGAACACAGAGCATTATTTAAAGCCATAATTCCTGTAGTATGCATTTCTGGAAAATGTGATTTGAGACATAGCCGTAGCCATAATGAACTCCCACCATCCGTCTTGTATTGAGGCTCTGAAGTGTATGTATATTAGCCATACATTTCATCCGCTTCTTGCACTCCAACCATAAAACTAGACATGCTAGACTCTGGTGATCTATCCATCCATCACTCAGCAGAAAGGAATAAAGCATTGCTTTCTGTGTGATCTATGGGCTATAAAAAACGAACTCCGTCCTTCGCCCAAAGAGGACCAGACTGGACCAGAATTCTCACAAATGACCTCATTCCTGTTTTGTTCCCCTCTTATGATCATGTCATTTAAAATATTTAGTGCATTTTTGTATATTATTGGTGGGGTTTGTATAACAGAAGAAATTCACTTACATAAAAGACCCATAAACATCACGTGAATAATCTCATGTACAGTAGTTTGTCTCTTCAAATGTTATATACTGTATAACATTTAATTTTACATCTAGTGCATGTCTTACTAATTTTATATGTGATTTTGTTAACCTAATTTTTTCATGTTATTTTACAAATTAATCATTTTGTCTTGTGTGATATTTACACAATTTGTTTATTTTGATGTGATTTAAAAAAAACCATGTTTCTATTTATTTACATGTGATTTTACACACTTTTGCGCCCACATTTTATTTTTACACCATCTGAGTAAATCAACATTATGGGGCACCCCACAACCAATATCTAATCAGGTATTAAGTTGCATTTTTGGTTTTGATTGATTTAAATTATGCATATTTTAATATTCATATTCTTGGTTTGATAAGCTCCATTTTGATCCCAAGTGTATTACTGTATGGCCAATGTGAGTTTGTTTATAAGGAGGGGATTAGAAAAATATATACAAATCCTATTTTTAGAATATTTAAATTAGGATTCTGTGATGCAGTAAGGATGAGGGAACCCTCAGCCTCATAGCAAAAGAAAATAATAATAATAAAAAGCATGTCTTTTTATCATAACATGAGTAACTTGTTCATTCAAGTGCTTTAAAACAATGTTCAGGGTTAGTATTTTCTCAGTTCTGTTGAACTGATAATCAGATTCAGAATGATATAATATTTATCAACTGATTTTTGATGAAATTGAAAATTTGAACAGTTTCCCCTATTGCACACTCACAAAACTGACCTGTTAAATTAATGCCTGACTTGATATGGGTCATATATACAATATCACTAAAGACAATATCTGGATACACACTTTTATACCAAGATCAAGTGTCTCATTCAAAAAATTATGGGGGATATAAAACAGACTAAATAGAAGACATTTTACATGCTATTTTTAATTAGTTTTTTTAATCAATGTGTTCAAGAAATGCAGTGTCAAAAAAAGGGTTATATGTAAAATATAAGATGTTATTAAATCATTAGCATTGTTAAATGGGACAAAATCTATTTTAAGTAACAAAAAACAAGCTTTTTAAAATTGGCTATTTCTGTCATATGTTCTACCCGGACACACCACTATTTTGGAAATGATGTCATGGGTTCACAAATGCACAGATTGTCACATGACTGCAACAGCATGTTAATTGGATGTAACTTGGGATTTGATGAGTTAAAGTCAAAGGAAGTCAAAGTTAAGCATTTCACTACATATCGTACTGTGTATGACTGTGTATGTGACAAATAAAATTTGAAGATAAATAAGAACTTTTCTAGAACTTACCTGCGTTACCATTGGTTCCTATGTATTACCTTGGAAAACAATTCCTTTTGTTCATATAAACGCCCCCATTGTTAGTCTGAGTGTGTATCACTTGATTGGATGTAAATATAGAGATAGGAAGTCACTGTCAAAATATTGGCTTATTTATGTACTACTTACAGTATAATGTTAAGGAAGTCAGATGTTTCTGTTACTATTTGTCACTGCTGCCTTACTGCATTAGGTTTAATGGGATAAAAAATTAATTTCAACATCCAAATTTAAACCACAAGTAGGCTATGAAAACAAATCAAGATGAATAAAAAAACATGAAATAGTTTGTGGACGGACTTTTCCAGAAGCTCAAAGCAATATGTTATATCGTGCTGTGTCTCTGCTGCTTTTATTCAATGCACAGTAATCAAACAGGAGCTCCCACTGTTTGTTTTTTGGATCCTGCTTCATCCCATTAGCACGTGTTAATTGCTGCTAATTGGTCTTAACATGATGAGATGAGAACCCAGCGGGGCCAGTCTCATTTGCGGAAAACACAATTGATTAACATTTGATAAATAAACCTGTGCAGCCCAGGGATGGTGCTTATGGGATTGCAATTTGGTTCAGGAAGTAAGTATGAGTCTATTACAGTCTATAGTGCACTGAGAGACTGGGTTTTACAGGGTCTGTAATAGTAACAGCAAAGATTTTTGGGGTAAAATAACTAAGTCAGATAAAGAATTATGGTGGAAAAGGATTAAAATCAATGGTGGAATGGTGTGATATGGGCTGGTGTGAAGTAGTTCCTGTTGTCACCCAAATGTTTATATTTTCTTATAACCCTTAAATCAAAACAATTGGGCAATGCTAAAATTTTTGTAAGTCACAAAGTAAACATCAAAAGATTTTTAAAATGAAATACACAAACAACATTTAATGAATCACATCACTTACTTTAAAGCAGCGGTAAACAGTAAAAGTGAACAAAAAACATGCAACCCTTCCATAAAGATTGTTTTTATGGAAAAAACTCATTTTACTTATGATTATACTGTACAAATCCAAAGTGCACTGTGATTTGTTTTAAAGCTTGCACCACTGTCACAGCTGGTGTATAAAATCCTCCAGCCAGTCACAATCAATGAAACCACCTCAGGTGTTTAGGAAGTGAGATACAGTCTACTTTGTCTTTTGGCTGTTCCCTTCCAAAAAGGAAGTGAGATACAGTATATGAGATTTTAGAGGTGGTTATTGGTTGAAAATACACATAAAGGTAGAATGCAACACAAATAACTTTAACCTCTCAATCTTGTATCTTTGTCAATCTCTGTTCATCTAGCTAACATTTATATGTTTACTATCCGACCACAGATGATATTTTTTTTTAATGCTTTAAAACCATAGCCTTCCAGAGAATGACAAAAAAAGGTTTTTCTGTTACTGAATTGGTGCTTATGTCTCTGCCTCACCCCAGGTGCTCATCAGGTAGATTTTGAAATCCTGACTATCAGTTATCATATGAATCAATGCCCTTTTGTCAAAAACTTTTTTTCATATACTGTACAGCTGAACCATTTTTCAGTACACTGGAATCCCTTAGAATGCTAGCAGGTCTTCTTACTTTCTTAAGAGATCCTACTTGTAACAACCCCTACCGACCCCGCCCCCCCCGGAGCTGACTACTAACTAACTGCCGTCTTTCAGATCCATTAACTTATAGATGGCCAAGATTGTTGACTGGGTAGAGACAGTAATGCTGTCATTCTCAACCAGAAACCATGGCTACTTTAACTCTCTGGAACTTGCACCAATAAGCAGCTGCGGAATTCTTAAAGTTTAAGATGCGAACATGAACTTCTTAAGATTGGGAGAATGTTTTTTCTGTTGCACCACTCGGGAACCAGAATCATCTTTAATTCATCATCAAGAATAAAACCCAGTGCTGTATGATTCTACACTGAACAAATACAGGTTCCCCTGTAGGGACAACTTGAAGAGTTAGACTAAATATTATAGATCATAAGAGCTCATCAGATCTCTGAGAGTAACCATTCTCAATTTTTTTCTGTATTGCTTCGAAATCATAGTTCATAGGTTTAGACATCATCTTCCTCTTCCTCTCTTCATCAATAGACTGATAAGGGTTTTTGATGTGACATGTCTGTTGGGTAACAACCCCAAAATGGCATTACTGATGCACCTCTCCAATATTACATACAAATAGCTGTAAAAATCTTAAGGCAGAAACCCTGAATGAAATATTTACCAGTTTTCTATCAGTATCTTTTGTTCTTGTATTGTTTTTTCACTATTCATGGGAAAGCCCATGCCAGAAGCACCCCAAGAGAAGAGCAGAAGCTTAACTATAATCCGTATTGACATGCTTTCTCTCAGATCTGCCAATAGCCCACAGATTTGTCTCACTAGATGATGTAAAGCTGCTGCGCTCGAGTCTGTGGTGGTTGCTGAAATCATCTTCAACCCATCCAAGAGCAGAACAGCTCTGCACAAAACAAATACTGATATGCTAAAGCTCAGGGTCTGCAGCTAAGCTAATGCATAGGCTAGTAAATTAATAAAGAAACAAAAAGTGAAAAACACAAGAGAGCCAAGTAAAGGTAAAGAATATGCACACTTTCTACAGGTCAGTCCTGGTTTGCTGAAGCGAGCAAGAGCAGGAGAGAGTGAGAGAGAGTGATGGAGGAGAGAGAATGAGAGAAGGGAAAGATCCCTCGAGACCCAGCGCCTAGAGCATGTTGATGATGGAGATTGATGCATGCGCCTTCGCAGACGGCCCAGACGCTGGGTGAAATTAAAAGGCTATTTTGCCGGGTTGTAAAAGGACAGAATGGCGCAGAGGGAGATCCCTCTGTCCCCTTCCCCCATGTACCTCTTTAGTGTCATCATACCCTCGGGGACAAGAGCCGTTACATGCCTCATACTCTCTTTCTCACTCTCCGTCTCTCTTGCTGTCTACATGATCAGTCGCATGCCCTAATACACAGTCGACACTCAAATAGCAAGAAAAATTAGCTGCGAAACAAAGAATTTGTCTCCCATATATAAGAGACAGTCCGGGGCAAGTATTGTTATTTTCATTGTTGTTAACTTACACAGGGATAAGTCACGTAAACATAATTGATAAAATAATCTACTGTTGATACTGTGCTTTCTTTTTTTCATTTTTATAAAATACAGCAAAAAAGCATCACAAACTTCTTGCTTGCTTAAATGTTGACCAATGATTCATGTCCATAAAGGACTCAACCTGATAAAAATGATCAAAACCTGAGATAGACAACTGGGTAGAGTTTCATCTTTTGGAGCAGTTTTATTTGAAACGGAACAATATTCAACATAAAAGCCATGCATTTAGGCCATTGGTGGCTCAGTGGTAGGTTTCTCGCCTACCGTGCAGAACGCCTGGGTTTGATTCACACCCAAACCCCTGCCACTGGATGCAGCTCGGATAAAATGTCACACATTTCCTTGTCTGGCATCTCTTGCAAGGTTGAATTTGTACAAATGTGTTATGATTCATTGCTCAAATCAATTCAGAAAGTAAAAAGAGTAAAAAGCTGAGTTGTGCTTGTTTGTTACTTGAAGTTTAAACTTGGTGTTTTCTATAGTTGTTTAGTATTTAGTGGTTTAAAAAGGTGCAAAAATCACACATGAAGTGTTTGGGATATCTATGATTTTAAAAGTCGCAAGGGTTGAGAAGAACATACAGTGTGACATCCCTTACCGGTCCAGATTCAAACGGATCCATAAAAGACATTGGACTTGGTCTACCTTTCTGTAAGTCCTGGTGCCTGTTTCACACTTGATTTTAGGTTGTAAATGTATTATACAAATAGAGTCATCGTTTCTACATCTCGGAAGAAATTTCTTAAATGGTTCTCTAAGCTCAACATCTTTTTGGGTACAAAAAGAGAGAGAGAGAGAGAGAGAGAGCTATTTTAACATTCTTAACAAGAAGCCAGCAACCCATCCCACACACACACACACACACACACACACACACACACACACACACATCACTGTTCCAAGATTCATTTTTTTTCTTCCCCGTCTGTTTCATTTCCCGGCTCCCCACAGACAGAGCCGTGACAGACGCGGTGTCCTCCGGCTGTGACCAGCTAGTCTCTAACTACACTCCACTCACTCACTTATTGGGACATAATTTGCAGATCATTTATCCTCAATCTGAATTTAATTGACCGGGAGAGCCGAGTGCGGACCCGAGGCCCTGGAGCCGGAGCCATGCCTTGAGCAGTTGGCAGAGAGTGGGAGCAGAGTGGCAGACTGCGAGGAGGAGGGGATGCGTCAAGGCAACACACAGACAATTGCATACGGACAAGGCGGTCAGACCTTTGTCAAGAGGGGAGTGGTGGCCAGCTGAGTTGCTTTGTATGGGGCTAACAGTCATCGCAAGTGCTGTGTGTGTGTGTCGGCACGGTTGACCAACCCTGAAGGTAATGATGGGAGTCCAAAGATATGTCTCACGCCTTTGCTTTACTCACCAAACCTTACATCATATACTATTTTGCTCCTTGTTAATGGACAAAATACAAATGTTGAACAAAAGTCCCACCATGGTCATATATATATTAAAAAATGTATAGCGCCATCTGTTAAATTTAGAAATAAACTCAGGATTTTTTTTAAGGCCGATTTTTTATGATAAGGGCATTTTATATTTAAATTTCAAAGTAGCATATCTTTTCTTTTCATGAGCTATCTGCGATGAAACAAAGCCTATATGTTACCTCAAGCTCTGCCAAATACACCTGTGAAACCACATTAAAATTTTTTCAGTAGTTTTTATGTGATGCGTGCACAAACAAACAGACAAACAGACAGAATAAAATTCCAAAAACCGTCTTGATGTGTTCTTACGTCCCCCAACTAATTTTTTGGCAAATATCTTCAATTTACAGACACGCTTACTTTACAGATTTATTATTATATATAAGATAAAACCATAAAATCTATATATTTTTAGAAATATACAGCTGTGTGTTTACCACCTGCTTCATAATTTGCTATGTACAGAAACTAGACAACATATCAAGAATTAAAAATATAAAATATGATTTAAAATGTTTAGCAATAAATACTTTTAATTTAATAAATAATAATGGTTTGTTGCACAAAGTTCTTAAAACCGCATACGTTTTTTATGCTTTTATTAAGAATTCCTAACCTATATTTTTAAGCATGCTGTTATCATCAGGACCTTGGTTACATCGCCAGTTCTTGTCTGAGTACAATAAGGTTTCCGAGGACCTATCACCGGCAAAAAACACTTAACGGTTTACAAAAGTAAGGATTAGTTGACAGAAAGTAATGAAAGTAGAACTCTTTTATTATAATGTATCCCTTGAGAAAATGCACACTTATATGTAGAACTAAAGCAGTACAGATCAAGAAAATGATGCTGATATAGCTGGACGCCCTACTTTTTCACACAAAAAAGCAGCATGCAGTGATTCATTTATTTATTATGGTATGAGGGTGTACCTGGTGCAGAAACAAGTCAGGGAGGAACGTAAACAGAAGCTTTTGGATATCTGCAAACAAAATTTGGATTGACACTCCAAGGAAGGTAAGAGTTGGTGAGAATTCATTACTGGTGACGAGACATGCATTTATCACTACAAGCTTGAGAGTAAACGGCAGAGAATGGAACGGAAACATCCTCAATCACCGACAGAGAAAATGTACACTTTTTTTCTGGGATTCTCAAGGGCCAGTATTGGAACATTATCAGGAAAAAGGTCCAACAATCAACAACGCTCGTTATAGTGAGACGCTTATTGAAGAGCTGAAGCCTTAACTTCTAAATGCCGAGGATCGATATCCAAGGGCATCGTGATCTTGACGATGCAAGTCTGCACACACTGTCACTCTGCAAAAAAAATAATTTTTTGTCCTCCCAGTAGTCCTGATCTTGCTCCATCTGAGTCTTACCTTTTTGGTTCCCTGAAAGCAGACCTATGAGGACGAAGATTCACTTCTGATGAAGAATTGAAGAAAGCATTGCATTTGTGACATTTTTTTAACGAGAGAATACAAAAGCTTGTTAACAGCTGGACATTAAAAAGCAATGAGATTATGTTATGAAAAGTTATGCATTTGTCTTTTTTTTCTTTTCTTTTAATTAAAACTAATTCTACAGCTAGAGTGCGGATAATTTGTGACTGACCCTGGTACAAGGCAAAAAGAATAACACAGAATTGTTTATAATGAGGAAGTTTAAGTTTCAGAGTTTTGTAAAACAAAAAATGTATATTTTAAGGCTTGGCAACGTTTCTTTGGGTCCTCAATAACATTACACAAGTGCTGTGTATATGCGTGTGTGTGTGTGTGTGTGTGTGTGTGTTTTATAATTTTTTTTAAAAACATTTTAATGTTAAGACAGAAATAAAGTATGGCTGGTAAAAAAAATAAGTAATAACAGGAACTTACTTATATTACAGACGTTGTACCATATTTGGACCATACCATATTAAGGTACGTTGTACCTTATTTTACTTTCATACAACTGGTCAACTGCTTTAGCACAAGTCATACGAATCTCGGGAAAACCTTGCTTAATTTCCTGTTTCAACATGCTCCATTTTGTTTAGTTTTTCTGTGTAAAGTTTTTTTAGTGTGTTGATGAAGATGAAGATTGATTTAGAGACCATTTAGCTGGCGTGAATAATGAGGGTTTATCTTTGACTGCTGATTTTTACCACCTTTGGGGCTGCTTTACTAGTCTATTGTTTCTATAAGTTAAATCTATAAGTTTTCACACTTTAATCAAATGTAATATTTTGTAGTATACTGTTTAAATGTTGAAATCAGATTACAATAACTCATACTATTACAGCTATTGCATATTGCTACTGCGCATGTTTTATAAGGAAATCTGTCACTCAGACAGCCAGGAGAGAACAGCACAGTGCAGCAGTCAGTGCCTCAATACCTCTGATTTTGACCTTTCAATGAAAAAAAGGGCAGCAGAAAGGGTAATCGGGACCATTTTCTGATAGGTTGTGACCCCTAGCACAGAGATAGCCCCTGCTCTTCCTCTCTCTCTCTCTCTCTCTCACACACACACACACACACACACACACACACACACACACACACACACACCGCTTATCAGCCCCCCCCCACCCTCTGGTTCCAGAAGAAGTCCCAGGATCAATCAGTCATCCTCTCATCCGCTGCTAAAATGGTATACAGGACATTCATGGAGAAAGCAAGTGTACTATAGCGCATCCCTCTGTACAGCGCCTTTCTAACCAAAGTGGTCAGTGGATGTCCGTTTAAACATCAGTCACATTAGTGGGCCCTTTATTTATGAGTAAAAAAACAAAAAATAATAGAAAAATGAAAAATGATACAGTTACATTAAAATGCGCTGCTGTAATGCGAAAAGACTAAAGTAAAGACGTGTATTTAACGTTTAAGAAAGGAAGGAGTCTCCAGTGTCAGCACTTTTCAACTATTTTATTTTTTACCAACAATCAACAAAAGAGAAAAAGAGACACAGAGAGGCTGGTAAGGAAACAAATGCTTAGCTAAATCATATGTGAAAACAAACTGGTGTTATAGAAATAAGAGCATGATGGCTGGGTCTTTAATTGGTAAAAGAAACTGTAACTGATGGAAGATTGCTGTGGTATAGAAGGAATCAAACCACCAAAACACCAACAGCAACCAACACACAACAGCACAACGCTGATTATTTTTGAATAAGCAATATCAGGTGTTTTACGGTATTTCTCAAATAAAAATTTACATTTAAATTTTATTTGTCACATACACAACCATACACAGTATGATATGCAGTGAAATGTGAAATGTCTTATATGACTGTTTGTGGTGTAAAAATGGGAAGAAACGATAGAACTGGAATAAACAGATTTTACTGCAAAAAAAGCAAACTGTAAAATTTTAAATGTAAACATTTGGGATGAATCATCTTTAATGAATTAAAATGCAACATTTTTTTGGGTTCATTTGTTGCATCATATCTTTGGTCACATCATATTTTTTGCCCTAAATCCCTTTTGTTTTTATTTATCACTAAAACATGTACACTATTTAGTAAAACAAGCAAACAAATTTAAAAGCATTTATGATGTAACTAGATGCTTTTCTAGCTTGCTCGCTTGTTTGACTCAATTGTGCACACAATTTAGTAAAATGCCAAAACAAAACTGGAAAGAATATTAGAAGAATAAAAAAAAAATTCAGAAGACCATATCACTTTTATCTTTGTCTGTTCAATCAGTCTGTTTACTATTTGCTAGACAACAGAAACAGAAACGAGACCGTAAAAGTTATACACATTAACACCACCTCCCACCAACTCACCCGCATCCCCCCCCCCCCCCCCCCCCCCCCATTAGTCAGCTGAGGGTGTATCAGCTGGGCACTGCCCCCTCACACACCCACCATTCACCGACATGTGCCAGTCGCTCGCCCCCTCGGCCCCGGAGCGGCGTCCAGATGGAGTCTTCACACACCCTCACGCCCGATTAACTCCCAATACCAGCGGCAGTTGATACAGTGGCTCCCAGAGTCTCACCCAGTGGTCAGGGGTGTGAAAAAAAGCGATTAAAAGCTCTTTCCTTTCTTTTTGATTGCTTGTTATAGGTCCATGTTTTTTTTGTTTTTTTTTGTAAGGCATGTTAAGATTACAGGCCCAACTATGCAATGTATTAATGTACTAATTAGTCTTATAATTATAAATGGATGTTCTAGTGATTCATATATTTCTATGTTAAAGAGCAAGGATGTCTTCGAAAAAAAAAAAAAAAAAACCCAGAAAACCATAAAACCCAGTAAGCAGTAATTAATAAAACATTAATAAAACATTAAAACATTAATAAAACATTAAAAGTCAGCAATTGACATGATGATGCTTTAAGGTTCCTTTTGTCTCAGAAACAATTTGTGCAGTTTTAAAAGAAAATCAGTTACTAAGTTTTACTGAGCATCCTGCAAAACCAACCACAATCCTTTGGGCACATTGATTATTGCACTTATATGCAATATTATGCACATTGACTATATGCAACAAACTTTTTTTTTGCATGCAAATTCCAGCAGCTTCCATTTGTTTTTTGTCTAAAATCCAGTCATTATATAATATTCAGCTTTTTTCTGGAATACAAATATTTTTCCTTTAATTTTTTTTTTAAGTACAGACAGGCCAAAACACTTCAACATAATATACCTCTTTTATAACAGTCACATCATTACTGACTACTGACATTATTAGAGGCAAAAAAATACAGTCTTACCTCGGCATACGAATATAATCCGTTTCTCAGAGGCAAGTTCTTAAGGAGAAATTTTGTAATGCAAAATGCATTTTTCCATTGGAAATAATGTAAATGCAGATAATCTGCTCCAGCCACAATTTCCTACACTATAATCATATATTTTCAGATGAAAACATAAAAAAAAAATTTAAGACATGTAAATAAAATAAAATATGAAATAAACAGACTTTAAACCTCACTTAACCTTAATTTATGATTTCTCTTTTCAACGGCTGCTTTAAAGGTGAAACTGAAAGCGGCTTCCTTTTCTTCTTGATCCCCCCCAAAAAAAATCCAAATTCCTTTAACACATTCATTTATTTCTTTAATCACAATTTTTACAAGTCAGATCAAATTAGTTTTAGTCTTAGTCACATGCAAATAAATGCTACAGTATAAAACTAAATTTTTGTACATAAGGAATCGATACCCAGAGCAATAAACAGTATTAAACTGTACAATATGAAGTGTAACCCATCCTTCACTGTTTAAGAACGCATCAGTGGTCTCAGGTTCACTTCGTGCAGTGGCATGCTATTAAATTTAACGTGGAGTTAGCATTGCTAACATGCTAATGTTGGCTAGATCAGCTATTTCTCGATTTATACGGAAATTAGTTGTTTCTTTTTTTAAACATTTTGGAGAATCTGATGCAGTACTTCAAATGTGTTGTTTGGGGAGAAAAAAAAATTGACTCAATGATGCTAAAGTAACCACTGGAGAATTCTTTTTTTTTCAATAGACACTTGGCTCAATTGAAGAAATAGCCGATCTATCCAACATTAGCGTGTTAGCAATGCTAACTACATGTTAAATTCAATAGCATGCCACTGTACAGTGTTCCCGGTCTAATCTTATTCGTAATCCTGAACCGCTGACATCTAATCCATGACACAAACGCCCTGGTGGTCTGTAATGATACGGTTACGCGGCCTATAATATCATAACGGCGTGGGTATGCGATGATCAATTGGCATAATGAAGGATAGCGGTTTCTATTAAAGGACTCCAGCCGTGTTGTTCGTTTTATTGATGGCCAGGAAGCGGGTCGATTTGGGCCGCCGTGTTCGTCGATGCGGTGATTGTATCTGAGGAGCCGTGAGCACCTGGGCAGTCAGGCATGAATTACGAGAAAGGACTGTGTGCTGGAAATTGACAGAATGTGTCAGGGTGCAGATAAAATGATGCATTATGTGGAGTGTGTGCGCGTGTGTGTGTGTGTGTATGTGTCTGTGTGTTAGAGCGTAACATAATGCTCATGATTTATCCGTTGTTGCACAGCATGGTGGAGTTACACACAGTTCATCATATTCTGAATGAATGTGTGTGAAATTGTGTGAGTTTACTGGGGGAGGTTGCATGTGTGCATATATATGTATGGATGTGTTACTGGTTTTGTGCATAGCAGGTGAAAAGGCTCATCCTGTGATCTCAGTGAATTTGACTGTGACATGGATATCCGTGCCAGTTTTAGTGTTTCAGGAACTCAGGTCTGTTCACACACAGCAGTCTCTAGGGTTTATACATACAGAATGGTGCGAAAAACAAAAAACATCAAAAGAGCAGGTAGAAGAATAATGCTGATGAGAGAGTTTAGAGAAAAATGACCAGACTGGTTTAAGCTACTGTGACATGACAGTTATGGTAAGCCAAATAAACACTCTTTACCTAGGTGGTGAACAGATGAGCATCACAGAACATATATAACTTGTCAAGCCTTAAAGTGAATGGGCTACAACATCAGGAGACCACACCAGGTTCTACTCATGTCAGACAGGAATATGATCTGATGGAGAGATGAAAAAACACCAAATAAATCTTTTGCTTGATTTCTACTTTTGTGGAGAGTTGTGTTAAATGAAAACATTTTCATGTTCATGATAATAAAATATCAGTTCGCTTTTCTTGTTAGCTCGACTAAATACGCCAAGGATCACCGCAGCGATCTCGTCCAGAAGATTGCAACTAGTATCTGTTGAGCTGTTAAAGTTGCAGAGCCCAAACATCAACACAGAAAACTTGCCATGGTTATGTGCATGAGCAAGAAATCTTAACCAAAATCAAGCATCAGCCAAACATACAGAGTCAATAGCTGTGAATGTGAAAATTAATAAGAGGTTTGGGTCTCCAAGAGAGTCTGACGTTAGGCATCACTGTGTATTTATAGGGGTGCCAATAGTTTTGAAACATATTTAAGAAAAACAATCTGCTTTTTAAAAAAAATGTAAATTGCACTATTCTGTGGCTTGTCCAAGCTCACATTTTCTGCATTGATTTCTGCTCATTTTCGTAAAGGGTGCCTATACTTTTGCTGATGTCTATAATGGATTTAATGTGCACTAGAATTAAATAGCTACTAAACACGTAATACACTATTCACGCCACAGCTGCATTGCTGCATGCCATCTCACCGAAAATACAGGAAGCCGTGATAGATATCAGGTCGCTCAGGTATCATGCTGTAAATTTTTTTTATATCGTACCACATTCCGTCTGCATGTTCTCCAGCCTGTGCCCATGACTGATAAGAAAAAAAAGAAAGACAGATAGAAAAAGACAGAGAGAGAGAGAGAGTGAGGGAAAGGGAGAGAGAGAAACAGCGAGGAGATCATCCCCTGCCTACATTATCACCATCTTCCACAAACCCAGCATCCTCTTATCGCTCTGCCGTGCTCTCCATGCGTTCTCTCCGTCCTCCACGCTTCCCCTCCACACCTGTCTGCTCAGGAAGATATGCTAATGAAGGCGCCGGGGCAGGAACACTGCTGTCAGGTCATTACCATGCATTAGCCTCGACTCATCTCCGCACTAATTCCTCATCTCCATAATCACATTTGGGAATTTTTTACTCCTCCCGTGAATGGAGATCCCGGATCTTTTTGGGTAAATATAATCTACACCGATTGAATATCAGACGTGTTAACATTACTCACAGTCATCACTGAGGTTATTCCGCTCATGGGGATGGAATTTCTAATATATCCGATTATATTTTTATTATATGACCAAATATATATATATATTTTTTTCTCGTTTTTATGGAATGGATTACTACATCACGTTTCTCAAACCTAAAGTCAAAGAGCCAAAGTCATTAAAGAATTGTATGCTCAGTGGGCCGTATACAAATCTGCTCATTTAGATCTGACACCTAAATTAAAAAGAGAAGAGTGAAAGTTGGGGGTATTTAGTATAAAGTTATGCAGACACTTAGATTCTTTTGCATTACTGAAATGTTCTGTTTTTTGGCCTTTAACACGAGGGATTCGTACTGTAGTTGTGGCAGGACCCGGTGATCAGACATTCAACAACACATAAAAATAGGTTTAATATTAGACAACACGGTGGATTAGTGGTTAATTCAATTCAATTCAATTTTATTTGTAGAACGCTTTTAACTATTGTCATTGTCGCAAAGCAGCTTTACACAATCAAAAGAAAATTATGGAAACATGTATGTATGGTTCGATTCTCACCTCAGGTTTGTGTGCATGGAGTTTGCATGTTCTCTCCGTGCTTGGTGGGTTTCCTCCGGGTACCCTGGTTTCCTCCTACAGTCCAAAGACATGCAGGTTAGGCTAACTGGCGTTCTTAAATCGCCCACAGTGTGTGTGTATGTGTGTGCTCTGCGATGGATTGCCATCTCATGTCATAAGTCTCCTGGAATAGGCTGCAGCCACCCGCCCCCCCCCACCCCACCCACCCCCGCAACCCTGAATCCAGAATAAAGTGGTATAGACTAAGAGTGAGTGAGTGAGTGAGATACAGACTTATAAAAAAAAAAGGCTTTTTTGAGAATTTTGGACAAACATAGATGAAACTTTTGCTTGTCTGAAAAGGTTCATAAAAGACCATCAACCTGAATCGCTTTTAATAATGGAGGTATGGCAGTTTTAGACTGGAATGCTAATTATGCACTGCCAGGCTGAAAATAAAGTCACTAATTCAGGTCAAATAATTGGCCTGTATTAAGCACCGAAAACAATTAATGGGATCTGAAATGACTGGAATTGGGTTAAGAACTGGTCAACACATTAACAAAACCTGTAAGGGCTGCGCTGAACGTTCAGAAATGAGAAAAAACATAATCACCTATGGGCATCACTTAAAGACTTTATGAGGTGCATGGTAAAAAAATCTAAAGGTAAAACCATAGCCATGTTTTAATAGTGAAAGTAAGAGCATTTCCATACACACACAATGTCATGAGAACTCACTGGATTGAGACTCAACGGCTGTGTGGACATAAGAAATCCACTTCTTAGTGAGACAAATCAGAAAAAAAGGCTTCACTTTGCTAGGGAGCATAATGATTGGACTGTAGAGCGATGGAAAAAGGTCATGTGGTCTGATGAGTCCTGATTGACCCTATTCCGGAGTGATGGGTGCATTAGGGTAAAAAGAGAAGCGCATGAAGCAATTGTGCATGGCGTCCACTGTACAAGCTTCTGGAGACGGTGTTATGATCTGAGGTTGCTTCAGTTGGTCAGTTCTAGTCTCAGCAACGTTATGTGGTAATAAAATGAAGTCAGCTGACCACCTGAATGTACTGAATGATCAGGTTATCACATCTATGGAGTTTTTCATCCACAGGCATATTCTAGGGCGGATTGTGAAAGAGCGTTAGTGGGAGCATGAGTAACACATAAATGAGAAACACTACTTTCACACATGAACTGGACATCACAATGTGGGTTGTAATCAAAGGTGACCCTGGTATTGTACTAATAATAGCAATAGAATGTAAGACCAAAGGCGATTCTATTTTATTTTTATACATTTTCTTGGGATTTCTCCCAACTACAACTCCCAACCAGGGGGGGTGAAGACTATCATCTGTTTTCTACTTAGCGCCGACCGACCACATTTTGTCAAACTGCTCACTCGTGCACTGTTGGGACCCGCCTCCCATACCTCTCCTCTGAGAGAGCTCAGTCAATCAGCTCTCTTTAGACTCCCAGCTGGAATTCAGATTCGCAATCTCCGGATGATAGGGCGAGCTCGCTAGCGCTGCACCACTCGGGGACTGAAAGGCAATCATAAAACACCTTCAAATAGAAACCAGTTAGTGTTTGTTATGTAAGAAACACCAAGGAAAATATCTGGAAATAAACACATTGGCCATTTGGACCAAAAACTAATCAGTTTACAGTTAGACAAAGTTTTTTTCTGAATTAACCAGCAGACCAGCACTTGTCAAGAAGGCTATTGAACACAAAGCTTATAATGTTCTTGCACAAAGGTGAGCTACTCATAAACAAGACCTTGCTCTAGCTGGATGAATCTGGTGCACCAGTATTTATCAAAATAATATATCATGGAGAGGATGTGATACACTGCCCAGATTGGATCCATTGAACTGTAGTTGGTTTAACCACATCAACACCGTCCTGGGCCATCTCAGGACAGGGACAGCCTTATTTTTTTTGGTTGAACTTCCATGCCTTACGTACTTTAACACTGCCATTACTACAGTAGCACATTGTTGCAAAGAAAAGTGCAAGGAGGACTTGCCGTCCTGAGCTTTCTCAGTGTCTGTTCATCCGCCTCCTTGTTGACTTTCTAATTGCCAAGCCAGCCACCAAGATATCTGTAGCCTTAAAACATTATCAGTCAATATCTGGTCCTATGATGTTCACTGGTCTGGTTGTGGTTGTCCTTCTCCTATAATCGACCCTTATCCACAATGAGGTCTATAGAAATAATATAGCAAACCCATTATTGTACAGCACACCCTTTTAATAATCAATAAACGCAGTCTTTATTTTATTTTTTTCAGAAATCTGATTTTACATCCACGGTAATATTATTGCACTGATTGATCTATAACCTAGAGTGGTACTGTATGTATACAATTCACAAACTCAACAATTCTCAAATCACATTTCAGTAGAGAAATATTGCGATCAGGATCAATCCCCAGACGGCGATGGATGAACCGAGGCGGAAAAACGAGATAAAGAGATGATTAGATCAAGAGAGATAAAAGTGAGAGAAACAGAAGGAGGGCAGAGTTTGTCGGTAATCAGGACAACAATACACACAGACGGTGGAATCAGCTGCAGTTCACGCCCCCTATTCTCACACTATCCAATTGCTAAGCGAGTCCTCTCAAAGGATACGGAGCAGGCTGGCTCGTACCTTGCCCCCTTGTTGACCTTTCACCTCAGGGAGGTGATCAGCTGGATCGAATCACCGAAGTGGTCTTGAGTTTCCACAGAAGAGGATTTTTATATATATATATATATATATATATATATATATATATAGGTATATATATATATATATATATATATATATATATATACATATATATCTTTTTAACATACAAAGTCCCTTTGTGTATGCTGTTACTATAGAAACAGTAACAAATCAGGAAGTTAATCAACATCAAAATCAAGAATTCGACATTTGTCATCAAGTATTATGTTATTTTTTTTTGTCCTAATCAAAGCAAGCCACATGTTAATTGCTGTCTATACGTCTATTATGTTTTTTTTTTTTTTTTTTTTGTGTGTGTGTGTGTGTGTGTGTGTGTGTGTGTGTGTGAAGAGGTCCGTCATTAGGCCAAGCGTAAATGTAAACACACTTCCATGTCTCTCTTGACAAGAGACAGACAGGTGCCCATCTGCTTGGACGGCCCCCTTCTTGAGAAAGCCCCGCCCCCTCATTTGCATGTCTCGTTTCAATATATTGAGTGGGCCATCTGTAAGCTATTTATCTCATTCAAAAAGCCATGAGTCTCTCTCTTACACACACACACACACACACACACACAGAGCATGCCCTCTCACTGATCATTAACATAAACTCACCCTGACATGCACAGGCACACACACACACACTCTCCCATGCACTCTTACACACATGCATATGGATAGGCATACCCGCACCTGCATAAGCACTCTCTCTCTCTCACTCTCTGTCTCTCACAATCACACTCTGAAATATTCAAATATTTTATTATATAATATTGATTTTATATATTATTGTGTTCCTCCAGATTACTCCAATGAGGTATAGCTTTTGTATTCCATTTGATTGCATTAACAGACATATACTAACACACACACGCACACATATACACACACATTCTGCACAATCTCTACTGCCGCCTCATCTTCTCAGTGTGAGACGTTAATTCATCAGCAGCTTTATCACACTCTGGACACCTCTCTCTCTCTCTCTTTCTCTCTCTCCCTCTCACTCTCTCTACCTGTCGAGCTCTCTGTCTCTTTCTGTCTCCTGTCTCTTCCTGATCCTGTCTGTTTTTTCCTACCCCTGTGCATGTGTCTGTTTTTTTTTTCCGTCTCTCTGTTTGCTTCTCTTTTCCTCCCTTGGTTGCCTTGGTTGGTCTCTCCATCTTTTTGTCTGTCAACATTTCCTCTCTGTCTTTTTCTATTTTTGCACATACCTGTCTGTCCTCCACAACACCGTCCAGTTTAAGATATTTATTTCTCTCTCTCTCTCTCTCTCTCTCTCTCTCTCTCTCTCTCTCTTTCTTTCTGTTCTTACATTCTTATATATTTTTCACTTTCACATATTTCTAACCCTGTGCCTGTCTATTTCTCTTTATGTTTCCATTATTCTCTCTCTCTCTCTCTCTCTCTCTCTCTCTCTCTCTCTCTCTCTCTCTCAACCAGTCTTTCATTTTCCGTTTGTAGGTCCATGTCAAATCTACCTCTTTCCCCCTCTCCTCAGTTTTCTTTTCTCTATCTCTGTCTGTCCTTCCTTCCTTCCTTCTTTTTTATCACACCGTATCTCTCTCTCTCTCTCTCTCTCTCTCTCTCTCTCTGATCTCATATCTTTTTTTTTTCACTTTTTCATATTCCTATCCCTGTGCCTCTCTCTCTCTCTCTCTTTCATTTTCCATTGGTAGGTCCATGTCAAGTCTACCTCTTCATGCCCCTCTTCCCTTTTTGATTTTCTCTATCTCTGTCTGTCCTTCCTATCTTCCTTTTTATCAGACCATATCTCTCTCTCTCTCTCTGCCCTTGTAACAATTTTTCTACATATGTGTCCCTGTCTATCTCTCTCATTTCCTCTTTATCTGCCCGTGATGGACTCTTTATCACTCTCTATCCCTGCATCTGCCCTCTCCCTGTTAATCATTCTGTCCATCTTCTCTCTCTCTCTCTCTCTCTCTGTCTCTCTCTCTTTATTCTTTTACTCCTTTCTTTTCTATTTATTTCCTCTCTCATGGGTCAACACAGTGAATAAGAATGTGGGAAACGTCAGCGTCTGAGACGAGGAGACGGAAGAAGATGACACGCTCTGACTCGAAACACCAGTCATGATAGTTATTATTTTTTTGGCAGTAGGTTTCAGCCAGGTTTGTTTTTTTCACATCACCACCTTACAGCAACTCATCTCTGAGATCCTGTAAAATGTCCATACTAGGCTGTTTCTTTATTACAGTCATTCAGTTTCAGTGTAGTTCGGCTATACACGCATTAGATGTGTATCTAAAGAAAAGTGGGCAATCAAATGTTCTGCAAAGTTAGACAGAGAAGCAATAGACCCCCACTCATGGCTTTTAACTTCCTTTTTCTCAGCATCTCGAGAAAATCCAAGTTTCCTGCACCATCCCTTTCGAAAACATGAGCAAATAAATCAGCCCTTTAAAGCAGCCGTGTGATGAACGATGGCGCACCGAGCCTTCGGGCTTCGTCTCCTCAGTGCCTCCGGCTTCTCAGGCGTTAATGTCTTAATCTATTTTCTGCTGAGTGTTCGCAGTTGAGCGGCATGGCCAAGGGCGCAAACACCCTAATGAAATGCTCTTTTAGCCGGCCCGTCATTAATTGGTCACAGTTAGAATGGGAATGTCAACACGGCCGCCGTTATCGGCTTTTAATCTCGCAGGAGCTGGAGGTCTTCACGTGAGCACTGAAGGCTATTCGCAGACATGATGCTCAAAACATGCCAGTGTGAATAGGAAATTATTGGAGATGATGAACACAACGATTAAGCCTAATGGGTTAAGGTGCATGTCTGAATCTAAACTTAACCACCAGCCTAAGAAAAAGAAAAAAGCATTTCTACAGTATGTTGGGTTCCTTGATTTATCCTTCAATTTATCCAATCATTTATTAATTGAACCTTTTCAGACCCAAATCCTGATGATACCTGCCTCTCCCCTCCCCAATTCTCCGTAATGTTTCTTTTTCTGACCAATTGAAGTTGATCAGTGTCTTCAAACAGGATGAGATCTAGCGGATGGTTATCATAAGGATCTTACAGTACTGTACAAAATTCTGATGCACTCTGCATTTTTTTTGTACAAACTTCGTTGTAATTTCTTTAAAATTTTATGTCTTTACTATTGAGGTATTACAAAAAAACATTTTTACAAAAAAGATTTTCATCAAAACATCAATATTCCACCACAAAATTAAATGGTTCAGAAAAATATTTGAATGCCGGAAAAAAAGCAGTACATTATATAAGCAACAACTTTTCAAACAAACAACAAAAGGGAAGCTAATGTAATTTGCATGCAAAAAGGAAGCAGGTACAACAGTAAACTGTTGCTGGTTCTGCAGGATGCTCAGTAACAGTAGCTTTTTAGTATTTCCTTAGAAAATTGCACAAATGTGTACCTGGGACTAAAGGATCCTTGGCAGCATGGTGGGTTAGTGGTTAGCACTGTCACCTTGTACCTCCAGGGTCCGTGTTTGATTCCCACCTCGGGTCTGTGTGCATGGAGTTTGCATGTTCTCCCCATGCTTAGTGGGTTTTCTCCGGATTCTCTGGTTTCCTCCCACAGTCTAAAGACATCCAGATTATGTTAATTGGCGTTCCCAAATTGTCTGTAGTGTGTCAATGAGTGTGTGCCCTGTGACGGATTGGCACCCTGTCCAAGGTGTACCCTGCCTCGTGCCCTAAGCATCCTGGTATAGGCTCCAGGCCTTCCCGTGACTCAGTACACAGAATAAAACGGTATAGATGATGACACTAAAGGATCCTCAAAGAATTGTTACATCAAATACTGACTTTGTTTCTGTTCTTTTTTTACTGTTTTTTTAGTGCATCAAAATTAATTGGTCTACACCATTATATGCATGTGCCTAAGACCTTTGCAGAGTACGGTGCATAAAATGAAGTGGGAAGAAAATGCGACAGCATCAAATGAGGACAGCAAGGCAATGTCAAACCAAGGTATGAATATTTATTCAAATGGAATACACATTATTTAATTCCATGAAATAAATCAAATGATGTATGAAAAGGAAAAATGGAAAACTTTTTCAACATAATACACAATTGACAGAAACAGGGTTGCTAATAAAAAAAAAATGTGAAAAAATTACATAAGTGTAAACACATTTACAGGAAAATACTTGCAGTTGATGCAACTGAGCAGAAGGTGAAGCGTCCTGCTCAAGGACACACTCATTGCAGTTTGGTGGTGGTGAGTCCTCATCTGTGATTCAACTCGCTTACATCGATCCAGCCACTTCCACCACTGAACTCGCACTCTTCAAATCCCAGCACTGCCTGGTTGCCATGGTTGTGTCCTTAAGAAAGACCCTTAACCTTCATCTCAGTTCTATTCTACCTCAATGCTGATTTGTTTTAAAGCATCACCCAAATGAGCCCATGCACTGGATTAATGTTATGTTATATTACAGTATGTACGATATTATAATAATTTACAGTAAATATGTATTATAGTTCACTAGCATTAAATGTTACCTAATTTACTTATTTTTAATAAAGATAGGCGAAACAAAAAGAAAATTGAATTGGCTGATATAAATTGTCTACTGTTGAATTGCAACATCTGATTGGTCTTAACAAACAAGCATGCAGAATTACTGGTATGATGACGTTTTCCATTGAAAAAGTTGACCTTTATTTAAAGCTTTGAAGGATTTTTGAATGTAAGTGCTTTCCTTATAACACCATCAATTGATTGTAAATGCTGTCTCATATTACTATGGCATGTAGGGTAAACTATAGTACTGTACATACCATAATATACCATAGTATTACCAAGGTACTTTACAGATTTTACCATGGTACAGTAGGCACCATACTGTAGGACTTGATGGCGTACCAGCATTGGTACTATGGCACCTCAGTGGGTACTGTGGTAGTATGTGGTGTGTATCACTGTAGTTTGATGAACACCATGGCAAGTATTGGGGCACAACAATGGGTAGGAATTGGAACCACATCCTGGAGGGGCAAGGTGACAGTGCTAACCACTAAAGCCTGTGTCTGTAAATCTAACTGCTAAATAAACAGATATATAGCCACTGTGGTACTCACTTAATATTATGGTATTCATCAAAGTATTGTGTATTGATTTTTGGACGGTACCGAAACAGGTTAAATTGTGCCATATTATCATGGTGGTACATAAACATGCATGACATATTTTTTGACAGTATCCTGTTATGTGTTCAATCATACCAAACTACAGTTCATGTACATTTATTCATTTGGCAGACACCCTTATCCAGAGCGACTTACATTTTTTAACAAAAATCTCATTATACAGCTGAGCAGTTGAGGGTTCAGGGCCTTGATCAAGAGCCCAACAGTGATATCTTTGTGGTCGTGTGAGTTTGAACCTGGGACCTTCCGAACCATAGTGAACTCTCTATTTTTATACAGCAAATAAGTACCATTTGCACTGTACTGTGGTATTTATTCAATTAGGACTACCATGGTAACATTTCTTACGGCATAGGCCCAAGTGATAACAGGACTTAATTCATTTGGTGGGCGTTCCACAACATCATACATAACTATAACTGGATAAAAGGTTCAATGTGCCAGTCTAATACATATAGAAATTAAATCACTGCTGTGCTTTAAGGAGAATAAAACACTTCACACCTCCTCATCCTTGCTTATTGTTATTAACAAGTCTTACATAAAAATTGTTCAACCCTATTGACCAAACAGATGGAGAACAATGTCTCAGGATCCACCTGTTATACAGAGTACGTGACACCGTGCATGTGGTGACTAACCCACGGTTTAAAAGCATGTTAATGAAACAGCAGATCCTCTACCCTGACCTCAGAATAATTTTTTTCTTTCTTTTTTTTTCCATTTGGGATCTTCATTCTCTATAGCTTGGGACAGAGACATATGTGTCTGATGAAACCTGGCTGCACCGATCCAGCCTGAGGGTCCTCCAGAGCCTGCCGAGCCTCCAGGCCTCTCATTCAAGCCCTCAATGCATCACCCAGCAGGGCACATCCAGAGCACCGCATCCCCCTATTTTACACACTCCTCCTCCCGTACGAGGTTCCCCACAGAACGCCTTTTACTCTCCATCCGCAATTAAGTCATTTAAGTCTTCGCCACGAAAAATGGTTAAAGAAATGGTTTAAAATTTGATTCACACACATCTGTTTTTTTCTTCTTCTGTGGTTTACAGTATGTTTTTTGAAATGTGTTTAGAAAATAAAAGACTTTTTTGATTTTTTTCTGTACATTGTATTATTTAGATTATACTCTAACCAAGCCCGGCTTTCACTAGAATCATGCTTTGAAAATCATTGACTCGTCTTCCATCACAACAATTCACCACTGACTAAAAGTTCATTTCTTACTGAACAAAACCTCATGCTTTTTTTTTTTTATATATATAAATTTATAGTTATGTACCTTTACCAATGCATAATGTCTATGAGATAAGGATCACTTATGTCATAGCGGCTATAAATACTATGACTTTCAGTGGTGTCTCTTTTTAAAAGTCATCTTGTAATCAGCAAAGCGTTCCATCCAGTGGTGGAAAAACCTGTTAAAAACCACTGGCACTGGAGACTCCTTCCTTAAATGCTAATTCCATCCATCCATCCATTCATCCATCCATTCATTCAACCATCTAGGAACCTTTGTATTCCAATTATGGACATTGGAGGCCAATGGTGATCATTGGATTTATTCCCATTTTTACGACCGTGATTGAGCCTCCAGTCAACATTCACACACACTAAGGGCGATTTGGGAAAGCCAAGTAGCCTAATATGCATGTCTTTGGATTGTGGGAGGAAACCCACCAAGCATGAGGAGAACATGCAAACTCCATGAACACAGACCAGAGGCGGGAATCGAACCCATTGCCATAGAGGTGAAAGCTCAATGCTAACCACTAAGCCACTGTGACACCTAATTGATAAATAAACATAAAAAAATATTTTAAAATGATAAATTTGCCATGCATGCCTCAATTGAGTGCGCTATAATATATATATATATATATATATATTGGACATTTAAAAATGATTTATTCATTGGTTTAATGTGGTGACTACCTATGCTTGGGCACAATGCTGTAAAAAGAAGCTTTTACCACCATACAGATTAGTTGTATAAAGTTTTACTACATGTTTAAAGTGAGACATTTGGAGAAAATTGTCCACTAGCTGAAAGGACAAACTGCTCTGTTTTTAAATTTTTTTTTTTTTTATCGCATTAAACTTTTATTTAGTCTCTTATTTCTGGTGTATTCTTTTAGCATAGCCTAATTATGAGCTTCTCCACAATATAACTATGCCAACATTCACATAAATATATTAACGACCTGAAGCATGACGTTAATATGGTCTTAATTAAAAGTCCATTAAGTCGGTGGAATTGAAGCTTAATCCCACAAGCTAAAGTAACTTGGTGTTAAAGAGGCTACAAATTGCTTACAAATGAATGGTAGAAGTCCATCACCGGAGCCTTAATAGAGCCACGTAATTACTTTAAAAAGTGAATTATCTTCCGCAGGGCCGTTATCAAAAGTTATCTGGCCGGGGCCGGCGATTATTAAAGCCTTAATCAAATATAGATGGTCATTTGTTAATTGAATTATTCCAGACCATCAGAGAGCGTTCGGAAGGTGAAAGATGAGGAGTAATGGATATGACCGTATATCTAACAGATATGACTGCCGACGGATCAGACTTGGTGTAAAATGTGATAGCACCCTCCCCTCTTATATATTAGGGTCTTAAAGAAGATCCCATCATTTTTTTTTTGTAATGTTAATTTAAAAAGAAGTCCTTGTCGCATGACTTTGCCATTCCTTCCCCATCTTTTAAGAATCAACTAACATTAACGCATCATTTTAATCATCAACATCAACATATTTGCTGGTAACAAATATTTCCTTATTTGAGATTGTGTGTTGAAGAATTGCGGTTCCACTCTACAGCACAATTATTGGCTTCACAAATATGAAGGATGTTCAAATCAAACAGGGACTTTGAAATGTGAAAGATAACAGAACACAGTTATTAGAGTAAAAACACCTTTATTTCTCTATATAATCCCCTGCTACACTAATGCACTTATCACAGCATTTCACTCCTGCTTGGAAACCATCGAGGTAGAACGTTTTCTGATGAGCAGACTGCCTGCCTCATATGTAAAACACTGGCCTCCCAGGAACTCCTTTAACGTCTAAAACATGTGGAAATAACCGTCTGCATGATTGTGCATAGAGGTCCTACGTCTCTTTCGCAGATGTGCTCGCTCTTCTTTAAAATGCCTGCAACATTGAAGTGTTTTACTGAGGCCAAGAGTACTGTATTGTCTTCTGTACACGTCAAACAGTTTTACACCTTTATTTCACGAGAAAGTTCATCACAAGTCCCGGTTTGACTTGAACGTCCCTCGTGCATCCATTCCGAAAAACACACGGATGGACTTTGGTTTCAACCCTGATCAGGCAGGAGGAGACGGCTATCGTCTGACTCTACCCTCTAAACCTTCCCATTTGCAGCAAGGGATAATTGGATTTGCATCCAATAATAAAAAACGACAAATTTATATAAAGGTAGTAAGGGTAGGACTGATTCCTTTCTAGTCTATATTTTCGATTTATGTATGTTAAATACAGAGTGTGTAAACATGAACAAGGTGGAATATCTACTGTATCGAAGAAAAATCAAGCATAAATACACCTTTCACAAATACACACAAGTACACACAAAAAATGGTTAAAAATAATAATAATTATTATTTTTTTTATGTATAATGTCTGGAGGAAATACGTCATGGATTAACAAACACACAAAAAACATTAGTGTTAGCATGTAAAATCTGACAGAGATTTGGAAAGAAAAAACATCTCTCTCTCTCTCTCTCTCTCTCTTTTCCTTCAGAAGATGATCAAGAGAAATCATTCCAGGAAAATAAAAACTCACCCCAACTCTGAATATTACATTCATTACTCTCCTTCAGCAGGTGTGAGCTTTAAGCCTCCCTGTCGAACTCTAGCGCTCGGCACACACAAACGTGTATGTGCACACACACACACACATACGCACATAATAGAGAAGGAAATGAAGGCTCATAGGGCATCTCTGCAGCTGAGCACCAAACACACTGACAGCTCTGCAGTTTCACACTCCCACACTGAGGGATGGAGGAGCTCCGATAACAGCACTTCACTCCAGTATCTCTGCTTCAGAGAGACTCCACAACACGCTGCTGAGCAAAAACTCAACTTGGAACATTAATGCCAAGACATGTTCAGGGCCTAGGATTAGTTTTTCCATGGTCTCACTTTTAAAATCTCTTAATACCTGCGTCAAAACCACCTCAAGTTCTTCACTGATGGCGGATCTTCGTTCAAGACTTCGAAGATTCGAGTGAATCTGAATCAAATCTGAATCCATGGGAATCATAGAATCATCATGTAAGTGGTGATGGACGCACAGTGTGAATCAGCTTCAGCTGCGTTAATTCAAGCTCCTAGTCATATGTTCTTATTTACACATCTTTGTAAAGGCCACGCCCCCTTTTCACCCTCATATACAGTACATCTAAGGCACACGGCGAAAAAACAGTATTGGTGCTGATTTTATCTTTTTATGTTTTACATATAACATAGAAAATATGCTTGAATTAAAGCATTCTGTGCAAAATTTTGGATTTTTTAATTAAAAAAAAAGAAATCTGTAATGACTGTAATCATGTCAAATTTATGTTGCAATTTCTTAAAAATTTTGCATTTTAGAATAATACACTTTTTCAGGTTTTTGTCTTTTCATGTAAAATCTAATGTATTTTTTATTTTCATCTGAAAGACAATTAGGATCATTGATCATTAAAAGATTTTAATTTGAAAAGGTTACGGACACTACATAAAGGAGCATGAAATTGTATTTAAAATTTCTGATAATTTCCTGATAAAAAAGTATGTCTATGCATATTAATAAAAAAAAAAAAAACAAAGCATGGACTGACAGATAAGAAGCATTAAGTATTATGATCATTGATCATTAAAAGATTTTAATTTGAAAAGGTTACGGACACTACATAAAGGAGCATGAAATTGTATTTAAAATTTCTGATAATTTCCTGATAAAAAAAATTATGTCTATGCATATTAATAAAAAAAAAACAAAGCATGGACTGACAGATAAGAAGCATTAAGTATTATGAAAAATAGAGTTATATGATCCTATTAGAAAATGATCGACTGTAGGTGAGACACTTTTTAGCACCAATAATGTAGAAGAAATATGCCAACTGTGTTTACATCTTCTGTAAAATCTTGGGTTTAAAGATTGTTCCAATTGCAAATTTTTTTTCAAAATAAAATAATAATAATAATAATTTTCTTCTCATCATGTACTGTTTTTTGCCCTTTCCTTGTTATACTGTTATTCATGCAGTCCAGTCGTTTCGCTCTGTATACACAGTTTGTTCAAACCTCGCCTGGCGATGCAGATGTAACATTTGTCTTGTCAATAAAACTATTTGCGGCGCATTGATTAGCTGTAGGTCTACGTCTGGAGGGGAGCCTGAGCGCCTCAGGACTTCCTGACGGAAAGCGAAAGAGTGAGAAAGAGAGAAAGATGGATTGTGTGTGAGGTGATGCGCGAGAGCTGATTCACCAAACACAGATTGTGTCATGAGCTCATGCTGACTGGCAGGAGGACGCCGTGTGTGTTTGTTTCTGTGTGTGTGAGTGTGTGTGTGTGTGTGTGTGTATGTGCTGCACAGGGCTGATACTACACTCTGGAGATTCCCCAGATAAGGGGACTGCTGTTGTCTCTTCACACCACGGCTCCCCTGAGAGCAGCAGGGACAAAGCTGAATAGCGAATCATTGTGTGTGTGTGTGTGTGTGCATGAGTGTTGGTTTAGAAGCCTTGGTCCAAATTACAGTGTAAAAAAATCAGCAGCTACACGTTGACGAGTGATTCTGCACTCGGGTTAAGACGGAACTCGGAAATACATCATGTTCAACCTTTTACGCTACAAAGTGAGGGAGAAACCATCTGGTCCTTTTTTACAAAATGACATTTGTGTTTTTGCTTTCTTAAATCTGTAAAATAACTTATTGATTTATCAATATAACATGCATGACTACTATATACAGTATTATTTAGCATCACCGCACAACATACAGCGGTGTCACCTCTTTTCATGGCAGCTTGCACCTTCGTAGACATCATATGTAGACATCATGGTAAGCTTCCTGCGTCTCAATCAATCAATAATGGGCCTGCGGTCTATAACGTGCCCATTATCACCTCTGATTAAAAGCGCCACGGGAGAATGTCCATCTCGAGCCGATTTGACAAGGCGTAATAGACCAGGCAGCACTCAAGGAGAGAGAGAGGGCAGAGCAGATAGCTAGTGTGTCTAGCGTGATGCAAACGGCCTTGCCTGCTCAACTTCATTACTTAAGAAAAGTGACAGAAGCAACCCATGGGTTCCTGATGCACGGAGACGATCTCGGTAACGTCCCGATCCACAATCATACATAAAAGCCAGGGTAGTTAAAAGCGGTGGCCTGCCCTTGGCCGGCGGCTCTTCTCATTCATCTGTGTATTAATAAAGACAGGCCAATTCCTCCCCTTAACTCGGCAAGTGCCTGCAAAATGAGCAGCTGACTTTGAATTTAGAGTGTTCATTAATAGGATATTATGGCCGATCGCGGGGCGAGGGGGGAGTCATCGGATGAGGACGACGTCTGACACAGACATCTGAGGATTTCTTAAACGCTCGTGGAGGAGGTGGAATGTCTGTATACATAAACAGTGCCCGGGGTTGGAGCCAAATAAAACCAGACAGATGTAGATGCGCCATGTGTGTTCAGTTAATTGTTAATCTGGTATTATTTGTTTTGGAAATGCGCTAAGTAAAGAATCGAGTTTGACGGCGCAAAACGCAGTTTGTCACGTTATCAAGAAACTGGGAAGCAAAAATTGTTCTGTCTTGAAAAATATTCCTGTGGAGGAAAATATAGTTCTATAAAGCACTGGCACTGGAGATTTCTTACCCAATACTCAATAGTTAAATAACTCAATAGTTAGATTTTGAATTGAGAAGAAATATGGTCAGCCGTTCACAAAAAAATGTAAGAAAACTGGTTATCTCATGGTGGCACGGTGGTGTAGTGGTCAGCACTGTCGCCTTGCACCTCCAGGGTTCTGGTTCGATTCCCGACCAGGCTTGATTCCTGTCTCTGGTGCATGGAGTTTGTATGTTCTCCCCAACATGGTGGGTTTCCTCCTACAGTCCAAAAATATGCAGATTAGGCTAATTGGTGTTTGTATGAGTTACATAATAGATCTCTTAAAAACATTATTTATAATTTTTTTTAAAGGGATCTATTATGTAAAATTCTTTTTTAGATTATTTTCAGATAGGCAGATGATTCTCCATTAAAATATTTGTCTTTAGGGGATATCTTTTACCCATGCTAACTTATTTAAGTTAATAAGTAAGTAAAATAAAGTATAGTATATTATATAAGTATAGTAAAATAAAATATGGGACCTTAAAATAACTTTAGCAACATAATTTTTTTTTTAAGAAGTCTCAGAATATATCCCATATGATCTTTAGTACTCCAGAAGATATACCCCGCCAAAAAAGGTTAATTATTTTACTATAAACAGTACTACAATTTGCAATAAATTCAGGTTTATATTGGGAATTTCAACATGATACAAAACTAAAACTATAAGCCTAAATGCAATACCTAGTGCGCTCTTGCTAACAGCTAAAGCTAATGCACCTGCTCGGGCCTTTCAAAAAATTAGCACTTAGATTGACACTGTGATACGTTTTATCAGACGAACACAGCTGTAGGACGCTATCTGATTTCGGGGGATTAACCCACATCGCACGCGTCTACTAGAGTCCGAGTCAAGGCCACGCTCGAGTTCTCCTTCACTTGGTGACGTGGAAGAGTAAAGCAGACACGTTCGGAAAGTGCACTGAAATTCTCCAGTTATTACACAACTGGGGGGGGTCAGATGAAGATCCATCTTCTAGACTAGTCACTAATTTGGACTGCGACAATAAAGTGATGCTAAAGCTATGTGCGGCTGATACTGTCTGAAGATTTTAGGTTTCATGGTTAGCTGTTGAGGCTAAGTGTATTTTCATTGTTCATCTAGTTACAAATAGTTTATTTTTCATTATTTACTATCACATCTAAGTAAAATGCTGATGTTTCTAATAGTTTTGTTTCATTTCCATGTTGTTTGGTGACTTTATGTTGCTTAATGCTATGCTACTTATGCTGATTCATGCTAGTTTGGTTTGGTGTTATCTTCAGCTATTGTTGTGATTTATGTAAAATAAAAAAGAAAGGAAGAAAAATAAAACACTTGAGCAACCATTATTAGAGATAAAGGCAGATATATATTTTTGCTATTTGAGAAATTTAAGGGGGAAAACAGATTTATAAGCCATGTAGCTTTTAGCCAATAAGAATAAATTCTTTTAGCTTATATTAGTGATGGACTGATGCCATCTTGTTACATCTTTCAACTGATTATTAGGTTTGATTATATAAAAAAAATATACATAAATGTTACTTCATAGAATATATATTTTTTGTAAATCTGATAAATAATACATTTTTCAGGTTTACAAACACTCGTGTCTCTCTTGTCTCTGGCTTTAAGGAGAGGGCAGGACAGAGTGAAGAGCAGGCTAATGGCATACCAATCGTCTCCAATCTCCATCTTCCAATAAATGTCTTCTGAAGTCCGGGGTAATTGGAGAGGAGGGAGACAGGCGTCAGGATGAACAGTGATATTAAAATGAAGCGGGTCAGCAGGAAGGCAGACACTTGGGATGTCCGATGCCATCAGTGTGTGAGAGGTTGAATGAAGCATCGGAGACGTGAGGTGAAAGAAATCGCAGGGAAAACTGAACAAAAGCGACTGAAATTTATTGATGCAGGCAAATTTCAGACAAACTAACGTCTGGAAAGTGGGAACAATATTAGTGCGAAGTGGATGTAGCATATACAGTACATTCGACCTATATTTTACTTTCACATTTTTGATCTCTCTATCCATCTGCATTCATGTCCATTTATAGTCAAGTCAAACTGGAACTTGTGATGAAATTCCTTGGTAATTCATATTTAGTGGGCTTCCACATCAATCACTATTCAATACAATAACTAACAATCTGCTGACCGTTAATAAGACTGGTTGAGAATGGTCCAATCACATAAGCCCAAGCAATATTGATTGGCTAAGAACAAAAGTGGGAGGGTTCAGGAAGCACAGTGCTGCACCCCAAGGAT